>NC_057810.1:668949423-669249423 GCF_018294505.1 Triticum aestivum | reverse complement strand
AGTTTGGTTAACTTGATGAAGGAGCGCCATGAGGTAACTTTGGTTCAAACATTTATAAATCTTTCCTTGTGCTTTATATCATCTTCATTATAGCCCCCAAGGGCCGGTTTATCTCTTTAAGATGAATCGGGACTTTCTGTTGCAAAGCTCAACTTTGTTGAATTCCTTTACATCCGGTTGATCTGATCAATTAGGCATTAGCCCCCAAGTGCCAAGATGAATACTTGTATTGAGCCTTGGGACTTCAGATAACAGTTATTTAAGAAGCAATCCGCATTAGCCCCCAAGTGCCAAGTATATAACTTATTATGTGCTTGGGACTTTCGATAACAGTTATTTAAGAAGCAATCCGCATTGGCCCCCAAGTGCCAAGTATATAACTTGTTATGTGCTTGGGACTTTTTGATAAAATATCTGTTTTTTGCAGGTTGACTTGGGCAACAAAGATTCCCAAATCGCCGATCTTCAAGAAAATATCAAGTCCCAGTAAGCAAAAACTTCCAAAGCCAAGGATGAATTGAAGGGCGCTTTAACTGCCATGGAGCAATTAAAGGATGGCTTCAAAAGTGAGCGGGAAGACTGGGAAACTGAAAGGGCCGCTCTGTTAAAACGGGCTGAGGATGCTGAAGAACCTCTTAAACCGGTGGCAGAAGAGGTCACTGGATTAAAGCGTCAGATCAATGCAATGACTTGTGCTATATTTGGTAAGTACTCTTTGCAAGAGCCTTTCTTAAACATTTGTGAAACTGCCGGTTTAACAACAAATTCTTAAACCGGTGCAGGTAGTCGTGTTGCTCATCTGGTCTCGGATATGCGATGAAGTTAAAAGCAGCTTATACTTTAATAGAACAACTATATACCGGTGCTCAAAGAGTCATCTGCGCGGCCTCATACAATAAACCGCCGCCAAGCTTGATCAAGGACACTTTAGCCAAATTATTTATGACACCTGCCTAGATAGAGGAGGTGAAGCGATCTGCTACAAGGGCTGGTGCTTTATCAGCACTGACTCAGTAGTCATATCCCCAACACTAACCGAAAATTACTCTACCTTTCCTCCTCATAAGTGCTTATTCTTCGTCTGTCCTTGCCATGGCTGGTGAGCAGAGCTCTAGGTCGAGAACTACTCATAACACGGGAGGGACAACCAAGGCTGCGGAAAAAAAGAGGGCTCGCCACCACGCAGAGACCTCGAAAGATCTCTGGCGGGCAGGCGATGGCTCCTAGGAGTGCCCTAGCCGCGGAGGCGAACATGCCGAGCCGGCGGCGCTGGAATCGTTATCCCTCGATGGCATGCCCGATCAGCTCAATAAGCACCTCAATAAGCAGAAGGAGTTCATCTAAGGTTTGGTGGAGCTGGTGAAGGAGAGCCTCGACGACATGCCCGTTGAGCTTAATAAGCAGGGGGAGTTAACCGCCGGCTTGGTGATGCTGCTGAAGAAGAGCATTGCCTCAGAGAAGAAGGCGACCGGCGAAATCCTGTGACTTCGGGAGGACAAGGCGAAGCTCTGCCACTAGATCAACCTATTGAAGGAGAAGAACGCCGGCTAGAAGAAGCTGCATGAGAATAGTAGTTCCTCGATGAAGATGCTGCAGGCCCTCATCATGGAACAGAAGGAGGAGTTGGCGAAGCTCCGCATCAAGCACCCAGCTGCTGTCAAGGTACATAATGCGACCGTGGAACAGATGATGAAGGCTCGCGTCGAGAAATCCCGCATCATGGACAGAATGAAGAAGATGGCGGAGGAGACGCGCAAGGAGATGGAGGTTATGGAGGCGATGAAGAAGCAGTTACGACTCCGCGGTGAATTAGATCATTTGGGGTGATAATCTTCCTTCTTCTTTTGCTCCAGTGTTTCATCTTTTGCTTTGGGTGTTTCGGCGCACGTGTCACGTTCTCTGCGAGGCATGAATAGAACAATGCTTTTTTTTGAGGGAATGAATAGAACAATGCTAACAATGAGATTGTCGGTGTCAAAACCGGCGGATCTCGGGTAGGGGGTCCCGAACTGTGCGTCTAGGCGGATGGTAACAGGAGACAAGGGACACGATGTTTTACCCAGGTTCGGGCCCTCTTGATGGAGGTAAAACCCTACGTCTTGCTTGATTGATATTGATATTGTGGATGTTACAAGAGTGGATCTACCACGAGATTAAGGAGGCTAAACCCTAGAAGCTAGCCTATGGTATGATTGTAAGGGTTGATGTTGTTCTCTCCTACGGACTAGAGCCATCCGGTTTATATAGACACCAGAGAGGGCTAGGGTTACATAGAGTCGGTTACAATGGTAGGAGATCTACATATCCGTATCGCCAAGCTTGCCTTCCACACCAAGGAAAGTCCCATCCGGACACGGGACGAAGTCTTCAATCTTGTATCTTCATAGTCTTGGAGTCCGGTCGATGATGATAGTCCGGCCGATGATAGTTCGGCCGATGATGGTAATCCGGCTATCCGGACACCCCCTAATCCAGGACTCCCTCAGTAGCCCCTGAACCAGGCTTCAATGACGATGAGTCCGACGCGCATATTGTTCGGCATTGCAAGGCGGGTTCCTCCTCCGAATAATAGAAGATTGTGAACACCAGGATAGTGTCCGGCTCTACAAAATAAATTCCACATTCCACCGTAGAGAGAATAATATATACACAAGTTCAATCTGCTGACGTTTTTTGCGGCATGACGTCACACCACTACCAAGCCATTACTTGAATTGTTTTTTACTTTACCACCTCAGCGCATTTAGCGAAGCGGTTTCCTTGGCACGTCTTGTCGAAGCAGAGATCGTGTTCCCCCTTAATCCGGGATTCTCATCAATACGGACGTGGGTAACCCAACCGCGCCCGTCGCCACGCTCCCTCTATCGAAGGCGAGTCCCGGGCGGTCACGGAGACGGCTCTTGGTATTCTCCCTCTTTATAACGGGACCAAGGCTCGTTTCTTTTCCTCAATCCTCCATTGAATCCTCTTCCTGCTCCAAGTTCCAGCACCTAGAGCCCCAGATTCGAGCGCTTCGGACCTTCAATGATGTCCGGTTCCGACCTCCAGGGCCGGTGGATGCCCTCCTCCGTCACGGAGGAGGACGTGCTAAAGCTGCGGGAGGCCAAGTACCTGACTTACGAGATTTCGCACAGGTTGCCTGCCGAAGAGCAGGCCATCCCCACCCCCGAGCCCGGCGAGTATGTTGTTTTTGTATCCCACCTCCGTCGGGGTTTAGGCTTCCCGATGGATCCTTTTGTGAGAGGGCTCATGTTTTACTATGGGTTGGAATTCCACGATTTGGCTCCGGAGTCCATCCTCCATATCTCCGCATTAATCTTGGTCTGCGAGGCCTTCCTCCGCGTCACCCCTCACTTCGGCCTGTGGCTGAAGACCTTCAATGTGGCGCCGAAGATGATCAGGGGGCGTCAAACGGAGTACGGCGGGGCGGCCGTAAGTAGGAGGGCCGATGCCCCGTGGCCTGCGGGCTCCTTCCAAGAGGAGCTCGGCCTGTGGCAGCAAGAGTGGTTCTATATCACCATTCCGAGGGGCAGCAGACAAAAGCCGCCGCCCTTATTCCGCCCGGGACCTCCACGACGGTTGATGTCGTGGGTCAACCAAGGGTTCAACTGGGGGCCGTCAAAGGACGTGCCCCTACTGCAGGGCCGGATTCGAGATCTCCAGGCGAGGGAGATCGATCTGGTCGTGGTGATGCAGGTTATGCTGATCAGGCGCTACTTGCCCTGCAAACGCCGTCCTCTCCGACTATGGGAATTTAATCCGGAGGGACCACGGATTCTCCAACACTCCATGGGCAAGACACCCGTGGAGATGTACAAATTATTCTTCGGACCTCAAGTGGCGCGTCCGGAATTGACCGAGGATGCTGGCCTAAGGTGCAATCGTCCGGATACTCAAGTAAGTAGTTCCAAGTCCGAACATACCGTTTGTTTTCCTTTTGATGATTCGCCTTATAACCCATTTCCTTCTAAACAGGAGTGGATAGCGGAAGCAAAATTGATATGGTGTCCGGCCCCCCTCCCCGAGACCGCGCCGATTTCCGTGCTGGTCTGGATGCTGGAGGTTGCGCCACCAGAGGAAGGCGAAGGGGAAAGTGGAAAAGCTACTGCCTCACCTAAGGAGGCTCTTGAAAGAGGGGGGATCGAGAATCCCTCCCTCCAAGGGGAGAAGAGGATTGCCTCCGAGGACCCGGGGGCTAAAGCCCCTAAGCGGGGGAAGAAATCTTCGCCAGAGGGTCCTGCTTCCGGGGAGGCCCCGGCCGCACAATCTCCCTTAAAGGATCAGCCCTCCAACGAGCCGTAAGTAGAAAGAAAGGATTTTTATAATAAGGGACATCCCTTTTAGTGCTTCTGAGGATAACTAAAGTTTTTACCTTGTAGTTCGGATCTCCGTCCTTCGCAAATGAGCTCGTCTTCGGGGGACCTTTGTCCGTAGATGATGGAGAGCAAGACGCCTCCGTCCGGGGCGCCGTCGGATAGGGCGGACGAGCCTGAAGTGTCGTCAAGGAGGGAGCCCCCGGGTTTGGCGAAGCCGGATAGTGCGGCGCCAACTGGTGTACGGCTAAAGGATCTGCTTGAGAAGGCGTCTATCTCAGAAGATCACCACACATTGATGAGTGTGGTGATTGAAAGGATTTCATCCGCCGAAGGCGGGTTGCATAATGCCGTCAGGAGTTTGCTGGCGGGTTTGAGGTACGTAAAAATGACACACCTTTTGACAGCTTTGCATATAGAATGCGCCCTATATAGATAGTAGCCCCTGAGACTCGGTAGGTTGTTGAAAGCGACAGCGTGTCGAGGATCAAAATCGCAGGTTTAAAGTTTCGCCGTGCCTATGTAGGTGGCGGGTCGTCCGGGGGCCAGCCGGACTGATGGAGTTGCTGAACTAAAGCGGCAACTCACCGTTGCGGATGCGGACATCACGCTGGTCAACAGGCGACTTGATGAGTCGCAAGGTAAGTGTTTCTGTGCGGTCACTTGGTAAGGGAGCCGAAGCCAACTTCTTACTACATGTGTGTGAAATGCAGATAGTGCTGCTACTGTGGAGAGCCTTCGGGCTGAACTTGCTCAAGCCAAGGAGCAGGCCAGAAGGAGTAACGTGGCGGCCTCGAGGGCGGCCGAAGAGTTAGCGACCGAAAGGGCCGCACACTGCCGAAGCAGGGAAGAGATGGCCGAAATGGCCGTGAAGTTAAAAGATGCTACCGACCGCAATGAGGCTCTTGAGAAGGAGCGCCTGGCGGGGCAAGAAGCCCTGGGGAAGGCCACCGACGAAGCCAAGGATGCCCGCTCAGCAATGCAGGCTATAAAGGAAGAGCTGCGCCAGGCCGAAGACATTGTAGCTGGCAAGCCTTTTCTGCTGCGCCGAAGGTTTACGGATCCAAGGTATGCTCAGCTGGGCCAACTGTGGGGTCCAGAGGACCCTTATATGGACTTAGCAGCGAGTGGGGCGGATGCCGTTGTGCATTTTCGAAGCCAGAAGGATCACAAGACGGAAGAGCTGTTTTGGTCTCAATTCCATAGTCCGGAGCGTTCACTTCCGCTGACCGACCGTTTGGCCAAGTGGGCTGAGCTGAATAGGTTGTCCGAGCTTGCCATGACGGATATCGTGACCAATGTCTGGCCGGATAGGCCCAAGCCGAAGAGTTACTTTGGCTTATTGCAGCAATTTCTTGGGGCGGTGCTGCATATCTAGGCGATGAAGCGGTCGGCCTGCATAGAGGGTGCGCGGATGGCACTCGCCCGTGTGAAGACACATTGGACAGAGATGGATGCCACCGCTGTTGCGACCCCGGGTTCGGACGATAGCCGGTTACCCGCCGAGCACTATTTTGGCGAAGTGCTGCGTGGTGCTCGTGTAATAGAGTCGCAGTGTTCAAAAAATGTTACGTTCAAATGAATGTTTTATGTTGTAAAACAATATTTATGATGTAAGCGCCTTTTATACTTGTGCATTCAAGTAATGTAATATCTCCTATGCGGCCGTTCATGTATACATGTGTATAACCTGAAAGATGGCAGTCGTCGGCTTCAGCCCCCACGCACAAGGTGCGGGGGTGTTCGCAAAAAATAGCACGTTTTCACACTTAATCTGACGTCTCGGTCCTGTAAAGGAGGTGGTAGCGTAGAAAACGAGGCAACCGGACTATAATGCTTTATCACTTTCACTTAGCCATGGAGTTCGAGGGTGGGGCTACGACATAGCCCCTGGGGGCACCGCGCTCTCCGAATTTGGGGCGCGTATGTGCCTGATCGGGAAACGGCCCTTCGTCAAAGTGGAGGAATTCTAAACATTCCCTTGGTCGATCGAGTGGTTGACCAGTCTCTCGCTGTATCATGACAGTCAGTTTTTGGCTTTCTCTACTGAGGTGCTCGCCCAGCCGAACTGGGGCACAATCGCAGTAGTTCTCCTGGTGCCGCGTTAGCCGATGATACGGAACGTAAGGTAGCAAAACATAGGAGCCGGGCAAACCCAACATTTGACCAAAGACATGATTCGGAGCTGATGCATATAAGGCCTAACTCGAGACGCCGAACACTCCCAAAGGTGTTCGGTCTTTTACAATAGCGGGCAGCATAATGCCCTAAGCCCCTTGTGTCCAGGTACGGGCAGGTTCCTCTGGCGCGGCCGATGCCAAAACGCCAGCCTCCACTCTGGTTATAATGAGAAACCAGTGGATTATAGCAACAAGAGACTGTAAGAAAGGTTTACATGGGGTCTTAGTCTGAAAAGAATCCTTGAAACGGGTCCCTACTCCACGTCTGCGCCTGTGTCTCCATTGTGCCGTATCCTGGACGGGTGTGCACGTCGTTCATCTGTAAAAAGAGAGGAACTTAGTTTGAAAAGAAATCGTGCAAAAAGGTACATAAAAAATTGAAATATAAATGTAGAAAGCTGAGCTTATGGTAGCTCATTATAGCTTATATACATAAACCCTTGTAAAGGGGTGTGCGGCTAGGTAGCCCCTAGCTTATTTATTCCGGACCCGTCCAGCCGTGTCCGGGGTCTTAGCCGACCTTTTTAATGAAATGATGCCACGTGGACCGGGCATTTTAAGCGTAAGAGACACGTAGTGTGGTATTGTGTTAAAGCGGACGAAAGCTTCACGTCCCAGTAGTGCTTGATAGCTACTTTTGAATGGGGCGACATGAAAGGTTAGCTTTTCTCGTCGGAAGTTGTCAGGTGACCCAAACACAACTTCTAGTAATAATGAGCCTGTGCACCTGGCGTAAGGGCCTAGCGCCACTCCTTTGAAGGAAGTGCGGCTATGTCGAATTGTAGTAGGGTCTATCCCCATCTTGCGGATTGTGTCCGGATATAGCAGGTTTAAGTCACTACCGCCGTCCATCAGAACTTGCGTAAATTGCAGTCCGTCTATTATGGGATCCAATATCAGAGCAGTCCATCCTGCATTCCGGATACTTCTGGAATAATCCAGATGGTCGAAAGTGATTGGTTTTGACATCCAATCTCGGTGTTCCGCTGGGGTGGACCGTGTGACACTTGTCTTAGCGAGTGCCGTGTTGTATTTCTGTACTATCACATGAAGTGAGTTTACTGTTTTGACTTCTTGTGGGAAAGTCTTCTGACTTCCGGTGCTCTGCTGGTGGGGTTCGTCATCATCCTCGCTTGGCGTATCGAGCCCCTTGTGTTCGGTGTTGAGTCTGCCGGACTATTTAAAAACCCAACAATTTCGGTTGGTATGGTTTGCAGGCCTTCCGGAGGTACTGTGGATTTGACATATCCGATCCAAAATTTTGTTTAAGTTGGATAGCTCGTCACTGTTGTCCTTAAGAGGCAGTGTTTTATTGTTTGGCCGCGAGCTTGTGAATCCGGCGTTGACCGCCGTGCTCTTTGGGCTTTTTTCTTTATTCCAGCGCTGATCTTTCCTGCGCCGTGATTTTCCGTTTCCATCTCTGATCTCGGATGTACTCGGGTCGCTGGTGCTGCATCTTGCTAGCCTGCTGTCTTCTGCTGCGCAAAAGCGCGTCAAGAGGCTTGTTAGCGCGGCCATTGTTCTTGGCTTCTCTTGGCCGAGGTGTCTGGCGAGCCATTCGTCTTGAACGTTGTGTTTAAAAGCTGCTAAGGCTTCTGCGTCCGGACAGTCGACTATTTGGTTCTTTTTGGTAAGGAACCTGTTCAAGAATTTGCGCGCTGACTCTCCGGGCTGTTGAGTTATATGACTTAGATCGTCTGCATCCGGAGGGCGGACATAAGTCCCTTGAAAATTTGCTCTAAACGCGTCCTCAAGCTCTTCCCAACTTCCAACAGTGTTTTCTGGGAGGCTTTTGAGCCAATGCCGAGCTGGCCCTTCGAGCTTGAGGGGTAGATACTTTATGGCGTGGAGATCATCTCCTCTAGCCATGTGTATGTGTAGTATGTAATCTTCTATCCAGACTCCGGGGTCTGTTGTGCCGTTGTATGCCTCTATGTTTATGGGTTTGAACCCTGCTGGAAATTCATGATCCAGCACCTCATCAGTGAAACATAGTGGGTGTGGGGCGCCCCTGTATTTGGGTTTTAGCCGCTGTCTTCGAACACTTGTCGTGTTGTTTTACTTCCTGGGGCCCTCCTTTTTGGCCCATAGATGGACCTAGTTGGGCCGTCTATTTTGCCAGGATTATAAGTCGACTTGTGTGCGGCGCCGTTTGCCGCTTTTGGCCTGTCATCTGGCCGTCTATCCGGCCAGGCGGCCTCTTTATTTTTTGATTGTGAGGGCTCTATGGCTTCCTTGTCAAATTCCGGCAGCAGCTTGCGCTTCGGGTAGCTCTTTGTTTGATGGCCATTGCCATACTTGCCTGCGGTCTTGAGTACTTTGCTCCACTTCATTCTGAGTATGTCTTCCGCTGTTTTGAGCTTCCGTTTTTCCTTCTTCAAACTTCTTGCAGTGGCGACGAGCCTTTTGTGAAGGTTCTTATGCTCCGGTGGTGTGTCTGGTGTGAGGTTGTCCGGACTGTTGGTTGCTCTGGGAAGGGGTTGATCATCCGGTTCGTCCTGTTCGGACGGTTGCTTGGTTGCATGTTTGTCGTCCACTGGTTTGCCCTGCTCTATAGCTGGGTCATTAGGAATGCTGCTTTGATCAAGGCGGGACTTAGGGCGACGTTTACGTCTCTGTTTGGTTGTTTGTCGACGGGATTATCCTCTGCTGCGTCCCGTTGTTCCTCGTTATCGCTTCCTTTTGGGGTGTCCACCATATATATGTCATGTGATGAGGTGGCCTTCTAGTGCCCTGTAGGTGCTGGATCTTGGTCGTCTCCGGCACTGTTGTCCATACCGTCGATGTCTTCGGAGTCGTAGTTTAGCACATCGGTTAGATCGTCGACAGTGGCTACGAAGTGGGTGGTGGGTGGGGTTTGAATTTCTTCGTCGTCCACATCCCAACCATCCTGGCCGTAGTCCGGCCAGGGCTCTCCGGATAGCGAGAGGTGCTTCAGCGAATTTAAGATGTTGCCGAAGGGTGAGTGCTGAAAGATGTCTGCAGCAGTGAATTCCATGATCGGTGCCCAATCGGATTCGACTGGCAGCGGCACAGGAGGTTCCGAGTCCGGCAAGGAGTCCAGCACCTCGGAGTCATGGGCTTTATGCGGGACAAGGTCAGTGTTCGGCTCCATCGCTGTAGAAGTTGCAGCTCCCGAGGCGGTGTCCAGCCATCCGTCCTCGATCTGTGCTATCGGCTCCAGACTATAGGTCGGAGCGGATTCGTATGCGGCCTCCAAGGTGCTGTGCAGCGGCAGAGTTAGGTCGTGCCCATCGTGACAGCGCGGCATGCTCGGCTGTGGCTCTGATCCATCGAAGATCAAGTCCCCGCGGATGTCGGTCGTGAAGTTTAGACTTCCAAACCTGACCTGACGACCAGGGGCGTAGCTTTCGATCTGCTCCAGATGGCCAAGTGAGTTGGCCCGCAGTGCGAAGCTGCCGAATATGAAGATCTGTCCGAGGAGAAAAGTCTCACCCAGGACTGCGTCGTTGTCAATTGAAGAGGCCATCAAGCCTATCGGTGACGACACAGAGGAACTCTCAATGAAAGCACCAATGTCGGTGTCAAACCGGCGGATCTCGGGTAGGGGGTCCCGAACTGTGCGTCTAGGCGGATGGTAACAGGAGACAAGGGACACGATGTTTTACCCAGGTTCGGGCCCTCTTGATGGAGGTAAAACCCTACATCCTGCTTGATGGATATTGATATTGTGGATGTTACAAGAGTGGATCTACCACGAGATCAAGGAGGCTAAACCCTAGAAGCTAGCCTATGGTATGATTGTACGGGTTGATGTTGTTCTCTCCTACGGACTAGAGCCATCCGGTTTATATAGACACCGGAGAGGGCTAGGGTTACATAGAGTCGGTTACAATGGTAGGAGATCTACATATCCGTATCGCCAAGCTTGCCTTCCACACCAAGCAAAGTCCCATCTGGACATGGGACGAAGTCTTCAATCTTGTATCTTCATAGTCTTGGAGTCCGGTTGATGATGATAGTCCGGCCGATGATAGTTCGGCCGATGATGGTAATCCGGCTATCCGGACACCCCCTAATCCAGGACTCCCTCAGAGATGACTAGCAAATTAGATCATTTTTTATCGCCATATGGCACTGGGCTGCCATGTTTCGTGCTCCTCCATCATAGTACTATTCCAGTGGAAAACTTGAGTATACCGGATGGTTCTTTGCTCCTCCTTAGGTCGTCGACGCATTTATATGAGCAGTCAAATCACAAGGCCCCGCCTTCCAGCAGTAATGAGCCATCAAATCACAAAGGCCCTCGCCTCTCGTGAAACCGACCAAGCTAGACTGCCCGGCCCTCTAGCCTTTTAAATATTGTATACTTTTGTACAGTAGTAGTATCGATGGATTGCGCCATGGAGCAAAACTTGAAATTTTTAAAAAAGGTGGTACATATAGAGAGTGCTCGTCGCCAAATTATGCATATAGTACTATTAAAAAGGCTAGTCACAATAATGGTGTCTTGCACAACCCACCCCTCAAATAAAACTAAGCATCCTGGAATTCTTTGACAAAACTAAGCACCCTGAAATTCTTTGACAACTAAACTGATGGCTATATGATGTTGGCCATATATACTGTACATATATAATGTGAAGAAACGAGTGGTAGTACTATACCAACTAAAAGATGAAATGTAAGAAATACTAATATGTACGTACTTAAGAGTTAAAGTAACGAGGAGAAACATAACATAGTTCTGCTGGGGGCTCAGCACAACACACCCCTCAAATTAAATTAAGCACACCTGAAATTAAACTTTGCAACTATTCCGGTAGACACTGCATTAGAACCACCATGAGCAACGACACTGCCACCTTACTCGGACTCCTTGTCCACGTCCTCGACTTCAGCCTTGTCCCTCTTCCTCTTGGGCGATACTTCTTTGCTTGAACCGCACACTTAGCTCTTGCTCTTCATCCAACCCTTGTAGATATTGAAACAAAGATAGCCATCCATTGCAGCATAGTGGATGTGGTCTACATCTAGTGCATTCCGCTGCCATGCATAATGATGCAACGTGTATGGAGGTTTCTCTAGTTTACCGTACGAAGGATGAACCATGGCTCTTGCCAGGGTCAACATTGAAGGCTGACGAGAGGACACCAGCCGATTCTTCTAGAGGTCGAAGGGGTTGCCTACAACGAGGCCTATCCGACCCAGGACTTCTTTGTCGTTCCTAAAGTCTACAAAAACGAATTTGACTAGGTTGCTCTCGAGGAAGTTCTTAAAATCCAGGCATTTAACGTTGGCATGGCATATGTGGTAGACCAAGCATAAGTCATGCACGCAAACCTGGATCATGGTGGGCATCTTCCTCTCTTCGTCCTTTAGATCCTTCTCTCATCCCAGGACTGTGGTGTACTCTACATCTAGCCCAGCGACCCACTCATCATCTGAGTTTTTGAACATGCGTCTGAAGCGAGAAAGGAATCCTTTCACCATCGGGGAAGAACGGGTGTAGGTGACATCGAACTCATCGCCGGTGATGGTTCTAACCTTGTACTCACCGTCGATCATGGAGATTTGGGACACCATGGATTAGGGAGGAGGGTTAGGATTAGTGGAGCTACCATCATGTGAAAGGACGGGACGACTAGGAGTGAACTGTCGTAGTATTAAAGGACGTGCGGGGACGAGTAGGAGCGAACTGCCAGCGTGCGACGGCAGGGTAGTGGCTTTCCATTCTCCCATGATACGGGCTTCCGAGAGCCCTTGGATCTGAGATCGAACGGTTGCATGGCGTGATTCTAGACCTATGGGTGAATATCCTATCCTGGAGGGTTATTCTACAAATTTTCAGCAACTTAGCATGCGACCGTTTGATCTCAGATCCAAGGGCTACCAGCAGTCCGTATCATGGTCGCGCCTACTGTCGGTGTCAAAACCGGCGGATTTTGGGTAGGGGGTCCCGATCTGTGTGTCTTAGGCTGATGGTAACAGGAAGCATGGGACACAATGTTTACCCAGGTTCGGGCCCTCTCGATGGAGGTAAAACCTATTTCCTGCTTGATTAATATTGAAGATATGTGGAGTACAAGAGTAGATCTACCACGAGATCGTAGAGGCTAAACCCTAAGGGCTAGGCTATGATGGTATGATTGTAAATGTGATCGGCCTTCTAAGGACCATCCTCTCTAATTTATATAGACACCGGAGAGCTAGGGTTTACATGGAGTCGGTTACAAGGAAGGAGACATAATATCCGGATCGCCAAGCTTGTCTTCCACGCAAAGGCGAGTTCCATCGGACACGAGCCGAAGTCTCGAGTCTTGCATCTCGACGATTCTACAGTCCGAATGATGAAGATAGTCTGGCTGTCCGGATACCTCCTTATCCAGGACTCCCTCAGTAGCCCCTAAACCAGGCTTCAATGACGATGAGTCCGGCGCGCAGTCTTGTCTTCGGCATTGCAAGGTGGCTCCCTTCTCCGAATACTCCAATGTTCCCATCATGACGAACAGTGTCCGGCATCTTCATCAATGTTGTACTCCTCGGCTTTAGTGCTTCAATAATGACCATTTACACGTGTCGAGCGAATGCGAGGAGTCAAGGCGTTTTTGCATTTTCCACCCTCAGTCCTTCGGGCTAACCGTCTATTTGAAGAGACGGGGATTCCCGGATCCAAACCTCACTCTCCCTCCTCGAGCAAGCATCCAACAGAGCGCCCAGAAAAAACCACCCCAACATGGCCGGTCGTCGCAGCTCTTCTGCTCGCTCCACTTGCCCCAAGCCGGGGGACTGGGGAGAGTGTTCAGTTTCCCATAGCGATTTGGTAAAGTTACAAACCCAAGGGCTCCTCCCGCCCGCGTTCATGGTCCCTGTCCGGGCCGGAGTGGCCACCTATAACGGCGGAGAACAAGCGGAGAGATCCCCCAATCCATCTCGAGAGGAGCGAATATGCTTAATTCCGCATGTGTTAAGGAGTGTCGGCTTTCCTATTCACCCGTTCCTTCATGGCCTTCTGGAGTTCTACGGCCTCTAGTTGCACAACTTTACCCCAGCCTCCTTACTGCATATAGCAGGGTACGTCGCCCTTTGCGAGCTATTTCTAGGCCGCGAGGCTCATTTCGGACTGTGGAAGAAGCTGTTCTGCCTTGTCCCCCGCAACCAGGGAGAATCCCCATGTCAAGTGGGCGGGGCCGAAGTATGGCGTATCGCTGAGACCGGATACCTATCCGGTACTCCCAAGAAGGCACCAGATAACTGGACTTCTGAGTGGTTTTACATCGACGACGCTCCCCTTCCGGATCCAGTACGGACAGGACTCGCCAAATTAAGTAACACCACGCCGAGGGCATGTCTAAGCTAGCGCCCCTGCGGCCCCCAAGAAGAGGATTCCAGGGAAGTACATTTCTTGATGAGTAGGATGAAGTTACTGGCCAAATCCGGACTGACGATAGTCGAGGTGATGGAAATATGCATAATGCAAGGAGTGCAACCGCTTCAATACCGGAGCAATCCCATGTGGCACTACAACGGGACAGACAGTGCCACCCGCTGTGGCCGTAAGGGTCCGGACTCCCCCGCCGCACTGGCAAGGATACTGTCTGACCTATACAAAGGAGAAGAGGAAGAATTCCTTCATATCAAACCGCGGGACGGATTCTCCATGTACAACCCCCCAAACTGGGTAGGTCGTCATTTATTTCATCGCTTCACTTATTGTGGTGTACTTTGCTAAAGTTACCTGCAATGATATTTCTGAGCAGGAACTGAGGAGGGACGTGGAAGGAATCTCCAGCCCTTCCCCGCAGCTAAAGGACCCCGAAAGGGCCCTGAATCCGGGACTCGAAGAAGACCCAGATGCGGCCGTCGAGCTTGTCGACGGGATATTTTATCGGGCGAGCCGTGACGGCGCCCGGTAGCTATCGTAGCTGATTATACCGGACTGTTACCTTCGTCGCGTGTAAGCCAAGCCGAAAACTCGACCCTCCGAAGAGGATTCTTTCCTGATGTTGCACCTTGTCCCTGACATGTCGCGCTTTTACAAAAGCGACGTTCGGAGCGCATGGGCGAGCCCCTAGGGACCTGTCAGCCATAGGTGTCCGGATTGGGTAGGCTCAAGAGGAAGGCGATTAGAACCGACACGCCTCTACAGAGGTAAGCAAACAACTTGTCATGTAATTTGTTGTCGTTTGAAGTATAACAGTGCCCTTTGTACATCTTGGCAGGAAGAGGAATATCCGGACAGTATCCGGAGATCCTGCCAACCACGCCTCCACCAGTCGGGCTCCAGGACCAACTCTGAGAGAGGAGGCGGACGTAGGGCCGACGCCGCGTAGTCCTCCGACAGAGGACACAGACATGCTCTCTACCACAAATTCGGAGGTAGAGAGCATCATGCATCCTCGGTGTCGATGGGTCATGCTTCGCAACAACATCTTTTCCGAAGAGGCATTTAATGCCTTCAATTCGGGAGACGCATACATCCGAGCTACTCAAAGCGGACTCGCTCGGGCGACAGTCCAGTATACCAAAGATATACGGGTAAGAAAGCTTGATTAGCATATATATAGTAGTAGCCCCTGAGACTTGAAACGGTTGAAGCAACAGGTTTAAGTATCAATTTGTGTGCAGGTTCTTGTAGATAAGAATGAGCAATTGTCTCGGGAGCTAGAGGAGTGCAAGACTCAACTGAGGGCCACAGTTGCCAAGCTAGAGGAATCCCAGAAGGCCTCATGTGGTAATATTTATCTGAATTTTATGAAAATGCACCATTTGGCAACTGGCTAGTATGACGAATTTAACAGAAAGTTCTGCAGACAACCCCAGAGTAAATCCGGAGGGCGGCGGGGATGACGAGTCGCATCTCCAGTGGCAACTAAAGGCCGGTGAGCGCATTCTGACGCAAGTGAAGCATGATAAGAATATGCTCCAAGATGCCAATGTTCGGCTGGACGTGGAATTGAAAGACGTCCGCGCACAGCTTGCGGACTCCATGAAGGAGAACAGAAGGCTTCGCCGGGGCATTTATCGTAAGTGCCTAAACGAACTATAGTATAGTTCGGCGAGGAAGCATATTGAAAAAGTTATATTTGCAGGAATGCTGACGGGTTGCCCTGAGGAGGAGATGCCCACTTCTGCAGGTGATTTATTGCAGGACCTCTCACAACTGCACGAGCGAGCTCGGCAGGTGATGCTGGGCATTGCGTGGTATTTGTGGCCATCAAGCTCCCTGCCAAAAGGCATGGGTGGGGGGCTTGTGGACATGCTTCAGGGAGCACGGCAGAGCTTCCGTTTGTGGAAGATATCAGCCTGCCGGCAAGGTGCAAGAGAAGCATGGGCGATGGTGAAGACGCGCTACACCAAGCTGGACCCGAACCATATGGCCGAAGTTGGACCAGCCGGGCCAGATGGGCAAGAAATTCCCGTGAGTCTAGTATATGACCAGGTGGCGTTAGCCGCAAAGTATTCTCAACAGGATTGTAAGTTAGATAGCATGTTGGATGGTATAGAGGATGAATATAATCAGTCCAAATGACTGTGTAATTCGATGGACATAAGTAGCCCCTAGCCGGATTAAAATCATTTGTCGTGGCGGACCTTTTCGCTTCAGCCCCCGGATCCTAAAGTCCGGGGTGTGTCCGAATACCCGCTCGGTTATATAAAACCGGAGTATGCGTGGAGACCAGGCATAGGGGTCATAAGTGCTTGAATAGACAAGTACCCAACTAGTTATGTTATATTGCATGGTTAGCAAGAAACATCTTCCAGGGAGAATAGTTCCGTTAAGGGTTCCTTTCCCTGGGTAAGCATGTGTCAAGGCACATGTCCGGACTGCGAACCAAAGCGCAGGATACAAAACTTCTGGGGATTAATGTTATAATAAACGAAGACATCTTTTGTTCACCGACCGAATATTCTCTTAAGGAAACTAGCTTTCGGCTTCACCCAGTCTGAGGTACACATCCGGATCAACCGGCAGTAACAATCGCAGAGGTGCTCCCCTTATGCCCTAGCCGAATTAACGGGAACGTAGGGCATAAACACAGGAGCCAGGCAACCCAGCTTGGCCACGTCTTAAGTCATATCGATGCATATAATGGTGAAGAAAAGGCACACATGGAAAGAGAAACGCATGTGTGACGGGCAAAGAGCCCTGAAAGTAATTTATATTAAGCTTTCGTATAGGAAGCCCCCAGGTAAAGTTTACACACGTAGTGCAGCCGTAATAATCCGGGAATCCGCACTGTATTGAATACTGTGTGTGAAAGGGAAGGGATCGAGAAAGGAAAAAAAAGGGGGGAGCATAATTGATAAAGGAGGGTTAAGGAGACGAACACTGAGTTCGGCGCTAGGCGTAGAATCTCCGGAGTCTGGCCGCGTTCCATGGGTTCGGCTCGAGTCTGTTATCGGACGCATTACGTAAGCGGTACGCTCCTCCGGTGAGAACTTTGTCGATGATGAAGGGGCCTTCCCACTTGGGCTTGAGCTTGTCCTTCTTCTTCCCTGGTAAGCGTAGAACGAGTTCGCCAATATTATAAGTTTTGGCCCGCACTTCTCTGCTTTAGTATCGTCGGGCCTGTTGCTGATAGAATGCGGAACGGGCCTTAGCGACATCACGCTCCTCCTCCAGGGCATCCAAATTATCCTGCCGATCTAACTCGGCTTCCTTCTCTTCGTACATGCGTACGCGTGGCGAATCATGTATTATGTCGCATGGTAGTACTGCTTCCGCGCCGTACACCATAAAAAATGGTGTGTATCCGGTGGTGCGATTCGGCGTGGTCCGCAGCCCCCAGAGTACGGAGTCGAGCTCCTCGACCCAATGAGTATCCGACTCTGTCAAGGATCGCACTAGTCTGGGTTTGATGCCGCTCATGATGAGACCATTTGCCCTTTCGACCTGACCATTTGTTTGAGGGTGGTAGACGGAAGCATAGTCGAGCTTAATGCCCATTTTGCTGCACCAAGCTTTTACTTCATCGGCTGTAAAATTTGAGCCATTATCGGTGATGATGCTGTGGGGACACCGTATCGGTGTACGACCCCGGATATAAAGTCTATGACTGGTCCGGATTCGGCCGTTTTCACTGGTTTGGCTTCTATCCATTTGGTGAACTTGTCAACCATGACCAATAAGTATTTTTTCTTATGGCTTCCCCCTTTAAGGGGTCCGACCATATCCAGCCCCCAGACCGTGAAGGGCCAAGTTATGGGGATTGTTTGGAGAGCGGTAGGGGGCATATGACTCTGATTGGCGAAGAGTTGGCAACCGACGCAGTGTTGGACAAGGTCCTGTGCGTCTGCTCGGGCCGTCGGCCAATAGAAACCTGTACGGAAGGCCTTGCTGACTAGTGCTCGAGCCGCAGCGTGGTGCCCGCCCAGTCCGGCATGGATCTCAGCCAAGAGCTGCCGCCCTTCCTCTTCGGAGATGCACCTTTGGAGCACTCCGGTAGCACTTTTCTTATAGAGCTCTCCTTCATGGACATTGTAGGCTTTAGAATGCCGGACAATGCAGCGTGCTTCGTTTTGGTCTTCAGGGAGCTCCTGCCTATTTAGGTAGGCCAAGAAAGGCTCAGTCCACGGGGCGATGACAGCCATTATTTCGTGGGCTGACGATGTTATTTCGGTGGTAGAACCTCCGACTATGTCTGATAGTTCAGAATCTGGGGATGTATTCGGATCCGTGCTGGTATTGCCGGATTCCCCTTCCCATACCACGGATGGCTTGAACAGTCTTTCCAGGAATATGTTTGGTGGGACGGGGTCGCGTTTAGCACCGATGCGGGCAAGGACGTCTGCCGCTTGATTGTTTTCTCGAGCCACATGGTGGAATTCGAGCCCCTCGAACCGAGCTGACATTTTAAGGACGACATTGTGATAGGCCGCCATTTTCGGATCCTTGGCATCAAAGTCTCCATTTACTTGTGATATTGCGAGGTTTGAGTCTCCGCGCACTTCTAGGCGTTGAATGCCCATAGAGACTGCCATCCGAAGACCGTGCAACAGAGCCTCGTATTTGGCTGCATTGTTGGAGTCTGTGTATAATATTTGGAGGACGTATTGGACCGTGTCTCCGGTGGGAGAGGTCAGGACGATGCCTGCTCCCAACCCGGCCAGCATTTTAGAGCCGTCAAAGTGCATGATCTAGCTAGAGTACGCGCCGTACTCTTTAGGGAGTTCGGCTTCCGTCCATTCGGCGACAAAGTCAGCTAATACTTGCGACTTGATAGCCCGCCGAGGCTTGTATGTTATGTCAAACGGAAGGAGCTCGATGGCCCATTTGGCGATCCGGCCCGTGGCATCGCGGTTATTTATTATGTCGTTTAGCGGTACTTCGGAGGCCACCGTAATCAAACACTCTTGAAAGTAGTGTCGTAGCTTCCGGGATGACATGAGGACCTTGTATGCTATTTTTTGATAGTGTGGGTATCGGGCTTTGCATGGGGTGAGGACTGTGGATACGTAATAAACCGGCTTTTGTAGCGGGAATTTGTATCCGTCAACCTCTCGTTCGACGACGAGTACTGCGCTTACAACTTGATGTGTTGCAGCTATGTACAGCAGCATAGGTTCGCCGATAGTTGGTGCTGTTAGGACTGGATTACTGGCCAATAAGGTCTTTATTTCATCTAGTCCGGCCGCGGCTGCGTCCGTCCACACGAAGTGTTCGGTGCGTCGAAGGAGGCGATAAAGAGGCAATGCCTTTTCTCCTAATCTGGAGATAAAGTGGCTTAAAGCAGCCACGCATCCAGCTAGTTTCTGGATGTGTTTGAGGTCTGTTGGTATAGCCAACTGTGACAAAGCTCGGATTTTTGCCGGATTAGCTTCAATTCCTCTATTGGAAACGATGAAGCCCAGCAGTTTTCCAGAGGGGACGCCGAAAACGCATTTCTCCGGATTCAGCTTGATGTCGTATGTTCGTAAGTTGTCGAACGTAAGCCTCAAGTCATCAATTAGGGTTTCGACGTGTCTTGTTTTTATGACTACGTCGTCCACGTATGCCTCCACTGTTTTGCCGATTTGCTTTTCCAGGCATGTTTGAATCATGCGTTGATAGGTTGCTCCGGCATTCTTAAGCCCGAAAGGCATAGTGTTGAAGCAGAAAGGGCCATATGGCGTTATGAAAGCTGTTGCAGCTTGGTCGGACTCTGCCATCTTTATTTGATGGTATCCAGAGTATGCGTCGAGGAAACACAGCGAGTCGTGTCCGGCTGTGGCATCGATGATTTGATCGATGCGAGGGAGGGGAAAGGGATCCTTGGGGCAAGCCTTGTTAAGGTCTTTGAAGTCGACGCACATGCGCCAGGATTTGTCCTTCTTTGGTACCATTACCAGGTTCGCCAGCCAATCCGGATGTTTGATATCTCTGATGAATCCGGCCTCAAGTAGCTTGGCTAGCTCCTCCCCCATGGCTTGCGTTTGGGCTCCGAAAATCGCCTTAGGGTCTGTTTAACAGGTTTGTATCCCTTCAGTATGTTGAGGCTGTGTTTGCCCAATCCATGTGGGATGCCCGGCATGTCTGATGGGTGCCAGGCAAAGATATCCCAATTCTCGTGCAAGAAGTCGCGCAGTGCAGCGTCCATAGCGGGGTTCAACTGTGTCCCGATGGAAGCTGTCTTCGTGGGGTCCGTTGGGTGGACTTGGAATTTGACTATCTCATCTGCGGGTTTGAATGAGGTGGACTTGGGTCGCTTGTCGAGTATCACGTCGTCCCTGTCCACGGTGGCGCGTAGCATGGTTAATTCTTCTGCCGCTAGGGCTTCGGATAATGCTTCCAAGGCCAGCGCTGCGGTTTTGTTTTCGGCGCGGAGTGCGACGTCCGGATCACTAGCTAGAGTGATGATTCCATTGGGTCCGGGCATTTTAAGCTTCATGTACCCGTAATGGGGTATGGCTTGAAAGCTCGCAAACGCGTCCCGCCCTAGAAGGGCGTGGTATCCGCTGTTGAAAGGAGCCACTTGGAAGGTGATTTCTTCGGACCTGTAATTCTCTGGGGTACCGAATACCACATCGAGTGTGATTTTTCCCGCACACCGTGCCTCCCGACTAGGGATTATTCCCCTGAAGGTCGTGCCACTTTGTTCAATGCGGCTTTTGTCAATCTCCATCTTCTTGAGTGTTTCTTCATATATTAGGTTTAATCCGCTTCCGCCGTCCATGAGTACTTTAGTGAGCCGAAAGCCACCCACTATTGGGCTAAGGACCAGAGCGGCCGGCGCCCGGACGGACTGGAATTGGGGTTCGTCACTGGCATTGAAGGTTATAGCAATGTCGTTCCATGGATTTACTTTTGCCACATGGCAAATTTCAGCGGAGCTTCGATGCGCTCGCTTGCGCCTATTGTTTGAGGCGAAGGTCTCGAAGACTGTCAGCACCGTATTGTGTTCCTTGGCGGGATGTGGTTCTGCTTTATGGCTCTCGAGGAGATCCTCGCCACTCTTAGCTACCTGCCGGAGTATCCAACATGCTCTAAGGCTATGGGTCGGCGTTGCATCCGGCGTGCTGTGAAGCTTACACGGCCCGTTGAGCCATTCCTCCAATACGGTTCCACGCCCTGGGGCGGGTTTTGGTTTCTTGGGAATTGAGTTGGTCGATTTACGAGAGTTCGGCCATTTAGTTCGGACAAAGGTTCCGGTGAGGGCCGTACTATCCCAAAATTCTGTTTGGGTTTTCCAGGCACTTTCCATCGCACAGTACTTTTGTACTATGGTTGCTAAGTCTGTAAAGTGCACTATGTCACGGCGACTTATAGCATTAAGGAGTCCTTTGTTCGTGCAGTTCCTGTAGAAAAGAGAGACTACGTCTTCCTTGTGGCAGTCCTTGACCTTATTAAGAGCAAGGAGGAATCTAGCCCAGTAACGATGTACCGTCTCCTGGGGTTCCTGCCGGACACGGGAGAGACGGATAAAGTCCGAGCGGGCGTCGTTGGCTGAATCCGGATTTTGATCCGATCTGACGCCCGGGGGCACGGGAAGTGCCGAGCCTGACAGTTCGGGATCTGGAGTATTACCTAATCCCTTTGGCCCAGCGCCCGATTCTAAGTCCGGGACCTGGGTCACGTATTCCTTTGGGTGGGTGTTCGGCTCACTGAGTTCGGTGATCCGGACATAATTCGTCCTCAAAGTTGAGGAGCAACCCACGTGTGGTTCCTCCACTACCGCTATCTCATGGGTGGCCGGCGGGGATCTAATGTCCCTCTGGTCGGGTTTAAGCCCAATCCGGTCGTAGTTCGTACCGACTCCCAAAGCGGCGATGCGATCCAAGAGCTCGTTAAGAGAGGAGAGCTCCATCGGATCCATCTGTTCGGCAAGCTCCGAATCAATGCGAAGGTTATGCGTGATGACCCGAGAGGCCATCGTCGGCGCGACAGCCGATGGGGCAGTCATAACGAAGCCGCCAAGTCGGAGAGTCTGGCCTACAGCCAGCGCTCCCCCATAGGTGATGTCGTCCTTGACAACGAGACGAGCCATCGAGCCTTTGCAGCTGGCGACACAGAGGAACTCTCAATGAAAGCACCAATGTCGGTGTCAAAACCGGCGGATCTCGGGTAGGGGGTCCCGATCTGTGCGTCTTAGGCTGATGGTAACAGGAAGCATGGGACATAATGTTTACCCAGGTTCGGGCCCTCTCGAGGGAGGTAAAACCCTACTTCCTGCTTGATTAATATTGAAGATATGTGGAGTACAAGAGTAGATCTACCCTATGATGGTATGATTGTAAATGTGATCGGCCTTCTAAGGACCGTCCTCTCCGGTTTATAAAGACACCGGAGAGCTAGGGTTTACATGGAGTCGGTTACAAGGAAGGAAACATAATATCCGGATCGGCAAGCTTGTCTTCCATGCAAAGGAGAGTCCCATCGAACACGAGGCGAAGTCTTGAGTCTTGCATCTCGACGCTTCTACAGTCCGGACGATGAATATAGTCCGGCTGTCCGGATACCCCCTTATCCAGGACTCCCTCACCTACCACTACCATCGCGTCGCTCGCACAGTCGCACCCTTGGAGATTTAACACGGTGCGTTAGTCGATCTGATGTTGGCATGTCATACATAGTCATCACTTAGTCACTCATACTACAACAAGGTTAGCTATAAGGTTGGCTATAAGTGTATTTTTTACTTCTCTCTATCTCTTTCTTTGTACTCCCTCCGTCCCATAATATAAAAAGTTTTTGACACTAGTGTAGTGCCAAAAAGGTTCTTATATTATGGGACACATGGAGTAGTATTTATTGCATTTGCCAAGGAGTGACCTCTTCCAATGAAATGGTGTGCTTATTATTTTTTGTTGCTTAAGTAATGGGTAGTATCATAAGTTAGTATCATGCATATGATACTAGTATATGATACTACCTCCCTAATGCATAGTATCATATACTAGTATCATAGGTGGCTTTATTTATTGCCATGCATGACACAAAGTTGTATTGCATTTATTATGATACGGTATCATGATATGACACTTAACCCTCTCTTTCTTCATTTAATTCTATGCCACCTCATCTAAATTTCCTAGTTGGCATGCATGATACTAGCTATGATACTCCCATTACGACCATCCAAGTTTCCTTCATTTAGATAGCTATAGAATCAAAATTGTCTTTTCACCTAGGTACACGCGCTTAGCACCATTTCTTCCTTGGGTCACCATTTGGCAACTGGCTAGTATGACGAATTTAACAGAAAGTTCTGCAGACAACCCCAGAGTAAATCCGGAGGGCGGCGGGGATGACGAGTCGCATCTCCAGTGGCAACTAAAGGCCGGTGAGCGCATTCTGACGCAAGTGAAGCATGATAAGAATATGCTCCAAGATGCCAATGTTCGGCTGGACGTGGAATTGAAAGACGTCCGCGCACAGCTTGCGGACTCCATGAAGGAGAACAGAAGGCTTCGCCGGGGCATTTATCGTAAGTGCCTAAACGAACTATAGTATAGTTCGGCGAGGAAGCATATTGAAAAAGTTATATTTGCAGGAATGCTGACGGGTTGCCCTGAGGAGGAGATGCCCACTTCTGCAGGTGATTTATTGCAGGACCTCTCACAACTGCACGAGCGAGCTCGGCAGGTGATGCTGGGCATTGCGTGGTATTTGTGGCCATCAAGCTCCCTGCCAAAAGGCATGGGTGGGGGGCTTGTGGACATGCTTCAGGGAGCACGGTAGAGCTTCCGTTTGTGGAAGATATCAGCCTGCCGGCAAGGTGCAAGAGAAGCATGGGCGATGGTGAAGACGCGCTACACCAAGATGGACCCGAACCATATGGCCGAAGTTGGACCGGCCGGGCCAGATGGGCAAGAAATTCCCGTGAGTCTAGTATATGACCAGGTGGCGTTAGCCGCAAAGTATTCTCAACAGGATTGTAAGTGAGATATCATGTTGGATGGTATAGAGGATGAATATAATCAGTCCAAATGACTGTGTAATCCGATGGACATAAGTAGCCCCTAGCCGGATTAAAATCATTTGTCGTGGCGGACCTTTTCGCTTCAGCCCCCGGATCCTAAAGTCCGGGGTGTGTCCGAATACCCGCTCGATTATATAAAACCGGAGTATGTGTGGAGACCAGGCATAGGGGTCATAAGTGCTTGAACAGACAAGTACCCAACTAGTTATGTTATATTGCATGGTTAGCAAGAAACATCTTCCAGGGAGAATAGTTCCGTTAAGGGTTCCTTTCCCTGGGTAAGCATGTGTCATGGCACATGTCCGGACTGCGAACCAAAGCGCAGGATACAAAACTTCTGGGGAATAATGTTATAATAAACGAAGACATCTTTTGTTCACCGACCGAATATTCTCTTAAGGAAACTAGCTTTCGGCTTCACCCAGTCCGAGGTACACATCCGGCTCAACCGGCAGTAACAATCGCAGAGGTGCTCCCCTTATGCCCTAGCCGAATTAATGGGAACGTAGGGCATAAACACAGGAGCCAGGCAACCTAGCTTGGCCACGTCTTAAGTCATATCGATGCATATAATGGTGAAGAAAAGGCACACATGGAAACAGAAACGCATGTGTGATGGGCAAAGAGCCCTGAAAGTAATTTATATTAAGCTTCCGTATAGGAAGCCCCCAGGTAAAGTTTACACACATAGTGCGGCCGGAATAATCTGGGAATCTGCACTGTATTGAATACTGTGTGTGAAAGGGAAGGGATCGAGACAGGAAAAAAAAGGGGGGGAGCATAATTGAAAAAAGAGGGTTAAGGAGACGAACACTGAGTTCGGCGCTAGGCGTAGAATCTCCGGAGTCTGGCCGCGTTCCATGGGTTCGGCTCGAGTCTATTATCGGACGCATTACGTAAGTGGTACGCTCCTCCGGTGAGAACTTTGTCGATGATGAAGGGTCCTTCCCACCTGGGTTTGAGCTTGTCCTTCTTCTTCTCTGGTAAGCGTAGAACGAGTTCGCCAATATTATAAGTTTTGGCCCGCACTTCTCTTCTTTGGTATCGTCAAGCCTGTTGCTAATAGAATGCAGAATGGGCCTTAGCGACATCACGTTCCTCCTCTAGGGCATCCAAATTATCCTGCCGATCTAACTCGGCTTCCTTCTCTTCGTACATGCGTACGCGTGGCGAATCATGTATGATGTCGCATGGTAGTACTACTTTCGCGCCGTACACCATAAAAAATGGTGTGTATCCGATGGTGCGATTCGGCGTGGTCCGCAGCCCCTAGAGTACGGAGTCGAGCTCCTCGACCCAATGAGTATCCAACTCTGTCAAGGATCGCACTAGTCTGGGTTTGATGCCGCTCATGATGAGACCATTTGCCCTTTTGACCTGACCATTTGTTTGGGGGTGGTAGACGGAAGCATAGTCGAGCTTAATGCCCATTTTGCTGCACCAAGCTTTCACTTCATCGGCTGTAAAATTTGAGCCATTATCGGTGATGATGCTGTGGGAGACACCATATTGGTGTACGACCCTAGATATAAAGTCTATGACTGGTCCGGATTCAGCCGTTTTCACTGGTTTGGCTTCTATCCATTTGGTGAACTTGTCAACCATGACCAATAAGTATTTTTATTATGGCCTCCCCCTTTAAGGGGTCCGACCATATCCAGCCCCCAGACCGTGAAGGGCCAAGTTATGGGGATTGTTTGGAGAGCGGTAGGGGCATATGACTCTGATTGGCGAAGAGCTGGCAACCAACGCAGTGTTGGACAAGGTCCTGTGCGTCTGCTCGGGCCGTCGGCCAATAGAAACCTGTACGATTGGCCTTGCTGACTTGTGCTCGAGCCGTAGCGTGGTGCCCGCCCAGTCCGGCATGGATCTCAGCCAAGAGCTGCCGCCCTTCCTCTTTGGAGATGCACCTTTGGAGCACTCTGGTAGCACTTTTCTTATAGATCTCTCCTTCATGGACCTTGTAAGCTTTAGAACGCCGCACAATGCAGCGTGCTTCGTTTTGGTCTTCAGGGAGCTCCTGCCTATTTAGGTAGGCCAAGAAAGGCTCAGTCCACGGGGCGATGACAGCCATTATTTCGTGGGCTGACAATGTTATTTCGGTGGTAGAACCTCCGACTATGTCTGATAGTTCAGAATCTGGGGATGTATTCAGATCCGTGCTGGTATTTCCGGATTCCCCTTCCCATGCCACGGATGGCTTGAACAGTCTTTCCAGGAATATGTTTGGTGGGACGGGGTCACATTTAGTGCCGATGCGGGCAAGGACATCTGCCGCTTGATTGTTTTCACGAGCCACATGGTGGAATTCAAGCCCCTCGAACCGAGGTGACATTTTAAGGACGACATTGCGATAGGCCGCCATTTTCGGATCCTTGGCATCAAAGTCTCCATTTATTTGTGATATTGCGAGGTTTGAGTCTCCGCACACTTCTAGGAGTTGAATGCCCATAGAGACTGTGATCCGAAGATCGTGCAACAGAGCCTCGTATTCGGCTGCATTGTTGGAGTCTATGTATAATATTTGGAGGACGTATTGGACCGTGTCTCCGGTGGGAGAGGTCAGGACGACACCTGCTCCCAATCCGGCCAGCATTTTAGAGCCGTCAAAGTGCATGATCCAGTTAGAGTACGCGCCATACTCTTTAGGGACTTCGGCTTCCGTCCATTCGGCGACAAAGTCAGCTAATACTTGCAACTTGATAGCCGAGGCTTGTATGTTATGTCAAACGGAAGGGGCTCGATGGCCCATTTGGCGATCCGGCCCGTGGCATCGTGATTATTTATTATGTCGTTTAGCGGTACTTCGGAGGCCACCATAATCGAACACTCTTGAAAGTAGTGTCATAGCTTCCGGGATGACATGAAGACCGCGTATGCTATTTTTTGATAGTGTGGGTATCGGGCTTTGCATGGGGTGAGGACTGTGGATACGTAATAAACCGGCTTTTGTAGCGGGAATTTTTATCTGTCAACCTCTCGTTTGACGACGAGTATTGCGCTTACAACTTGATGTGTTGCAGCTATGTACAGCATCATAGGTTCGCCGATAGTTGGCGCTGTTAGGACTGGATTACTGGCCAATAAGGTCTTTATTTCATCTAGTCCGGCCGCGGCTGCGTCCGTCCACATGAAGTGTTCGGTGCGCCGAAGGAGGCGATAAAGAGGCAATGCCTTTTCTCCTAATCTGGAGATAAAGCGGCTTAAAGCGGCCACACATCCAGCTAGTTTCTGGATGTGTTTGAGGTCTGTTGGTATAGCCAACTGTGACAAAGCTCGGATTTTTGCCGGACTAGCTTCAATTCCTCTATTGGAAACGATGAAGCCCAACAGTTTTCCAGAGGGGATGCCGAAAACGCATTTCTCCGGATTCAGCTTGATGTCGTATGTTCGTAAGTTGTCGAACGTAAGCCTCAAGTCATGAATTAGGGTTTCGACGTGTCTTATTTTTATGACTACGTCGTCCACGTATGCCTCCACTGTTTTGCCGATTTGCTTTTCCAGGCATGTTTGAATCATGCGTTGGTAGGTTGCTCCGGCATTCTTAAGCCCGAAAGGCATAGTGTTGAAGCAGGAAGGGCCATATGGCGTTATGAAAGTTGTTGCAGCTTGGTCGGACTCTGCCATCTTTATTTGATGGTATCCAGAGTATGCGTCGAGGAAACATAGTGAGTCGTGTCCGACTGTGGCATCGATGATTTGATCGATGCAAGGGAGGGGAAAGGGATCCTTGGGGCAAGCATTGTTAAGGTCTTTGAAGTCGACACACATGCGCCATGATTTGTCCTTCTTTGGTACCATTACCAGGTTCGCCAGCCAATCCATATGTTTGATATCTCTGATGAATCCGGCCTTAAGTAGCTTGGCTAGCTCCTCCACCATGGCTTGCTGTTTGGGCTCCGAAAATCGCCTTAGGGTCTGTTTAACAGGTTTGTATCCCTTCAGTATGTTGAGGCAGTGTTCGGCCAATCAACGTGGGATGCCCGGCATGTCCTATGGGTGCCAGGCGAAGATATCCCAATTCTCGCGCAAGAAGTCGCGCAGTGCGGCGTCCATAGCGGGGTTCAACTGTGTCCCGATGGAAGCTGTCTTTGTGGGGTCCGTTGGGTGGACTTGGAATTTTACTATCTCATCTGCGGGTCTGAATGAGGTGGACTTGGGTCGCTTTTCGAGTATCACGTCGTCCCTATCCACGGTGGCGCGTAGTGTGGTTAATTCTTCTGCCGCTAGGGCTTCGGATAATGCTTCCAGGGCCAGTGCTGCAGTTTTGTTTTCGGCGCGGAGTGCGACGTCCGGATCACTAGCTAGAGTGATGATTCCATGGGGTCCGGGCATTTTAAGCTTCATGTACCCGTAATGGGGTATGGCTTGAAAGCTCGCAAACGCGTCCCGCCCTAGAAGGGCGTGGTATCCGCTGTTGAAAGGAGCCACTTGGAAGGTGATTTCTTCGGACCTGTAATTCTCTGGGGTACCGAATACCACATCGAGTGTGATTTTTCCCGCACACCGTGCCTCCCGACTAGGGATTATTCCCCTGAAGGTCGTGCCACTTTGTTCAATGCGACTTTTTAAATCCCCATCTTCTTGAGTGTTTCTTCATAGATTAGGTTTAATCTGCTTCCGCCGTCCATGATTACTTTAGTGAGCCGAAAGCCATCCACTATTGGGCTGAGGACCAGAGCAGTTGGCGCCCGGACGGACTAGAATCGGGGTTCTTCACTGGCAATGAAGGTTATAGCAGTGTCGTTGCACGGATTTACTTTTGGCACATGGCAAATTTCAGCGGAGCTTCGATGCGCTCGCTTGCGCCTATTGTTTGAGGCGAAGGTCTCGAAGATTGTCAGCACCGTATTGTGTTCCTTGGCGGGATGTGGCTCTGCTTTATGGCTCTCGAGGAGATCCTCGCCACTCTTAGCTACCTACCGGAGTATCCAACATGCTCTAAGGCTATGGGTCGGCGTTGCATCCGGCATGCTGTGAAGCTTACACGGCCCGTTGAGCCATTCCTCCAATACGGTTCCATGCCCTGGGGCGGGTTTTGGTTTCTTGGGAATTGAGTTGGTCGACTTATGAGAGTTCAACCATTTAGTTCGGACAAAGGTTCCTGTGAGGGTCGTACTATCCCAAAATTCTGTTTAGGTTTTCCAGGCACTTTCCATCGCACAGTACTTTTGTACTATGGTTGCTAAGTCTGTAAAGTGCACTATGTTACGACGACTTATAGCATTAAGGAGTCCTTTGTTCGTGCAGTTTCTGCAGAAAAGAGAGACTACATCCTCCTTATGGCAGTCCTTGACCTTATTAAGAGCAAGGAGGAATCTAGCCCAGTAACAATGTACCGTCTCATGGGGTTCCTGCTGGACACGGGAGAGACGGATTAAGTCCGAGCGGGCGTCGTTGGTTGAATCCAGATTTTGATCCGATCTGACGCCCGGCGGCACGGGAAGTGCCGAGCCTGACAGATCGGGATCTAGAGTATTACCTAATCCCTTTGGCCCAGCGCCCGATTCTAAGTCCGGGACCTGGGTCACGTATTCCTTTGGGTGGGTGTTCGGCTCACTGAGTTCGGTGATCTGGACATAATTCGTCCTCAAAGTTGAGGAGCAACCCACGTGTGGTTCCTCCATTACCGCTATCTCATGGGTGGCCGGCGAGGATCTAATGTCCCTCTGGTCGGGTTTAAGCCCAATCCGGTCATAGTTCGTAGCGACTCCCAAAGCGGCGATGCCATCCAAGAGCTCGCTAAGAGAGGAGAGCTCCATCGGATCCATCTGTTCGGCAAGCTCCAAATCAATGCGAAGGTTATGCGTGATGACCTGAGAGGCCATCGTCGGCGCGACAACCGATGGGTCAGTCATAACGAAGCCGCTAAGTCAGAGAGTCTGGCCTACAGCCAGCGCCCCCCCATAGGTGATGTCGTCCTTGACAACGAGACGAGCCATCGAGCCTTTGCACTGGCGACACAGATGAACTCTCAATAAAAGCACCAATGTCGGTGTCAAAACCAGCGGATCTCGGGTAGGGGACCCGATCTGTGCGTCTTAGGCTGATGGTAACAGGAAGCATGGGACATAATGTTTACCCAGGTTCGGGCCCTCTCGAGGGAGGTAAAACCCTACTTCCTGCTTGATTAATATTGAAGATATGTGGAGTACAAGAGTAGATCTACCCTATGATGGTATGATTGTAAATGTGATCGGCCTTCTAAGGACCGTCCTCTCCGGTTTATAAAGACACCGGAGAGCTAGGGTTTACATGGAGTCGGTTACAAGGAAGGAAACATAATATCCGGATCGGCAAGCTTGTCTTCCATGCAAAGGAGAGTCCCATCGAACACGAGGCGAAGTCTTGAGTCTTGCATCTCGACGCTTCTACAGTCCGGACGATGAATATAGTCCGGCTGTCCGGATACCCCCTTATCCAGGACTCCCTCACCTACCACTACCATCGCGTCGCTCGCACAGTCGCACCCTTGGAGATTTAACACGGTGCGTTAGTCTATCTGATGTTGGCATGTCATACATAGTCATCACTTAGTCACTCATACTACAACAAGGTTAGCTATAAGGTTGGCTATAAGTGTATTTTTTACTTCTCTCTATCTCTTTCTTTGTACTCCCTCCGTCCCATAATATAAAAAGTTTTTGACACTAGTGTAGTGCCAAAAAGGTTCTTATATTATGGGACACATGGAGTAGTATTTATTGCATTTGCCAAGGAGTGACCTCTTCCAATGAAATGGTGTGCTTATTATTTTTTGTTGCTTAAGTAATGGGTAGTATCATAAGTTAGTATCATGCATATGATACTAGTATATGATACTACCTCCCTAATGCATAGTATCATATACTAGTATCATAGGTGGCTTTATTTATTGCCATGCATGACACAAAGTTGTATTGCATTTATTATGATACGGTATCATGATATGACACTTAACCCTCTCTTTCTTCATTTAATTCTATGCCACCTCATCTAAATTTCCTAGTTGGCATGCATGATACTAGCTATGATACTCCCATTACGACCATCCAAGTTTCCTTCATTTAGATAGCTATAGAATCAAAATTGTCTTTTCACCTAGGTACACGCGCTTAGCACCATTTCTTCCTTGGGTCACCATTTGGCAACTGGCTAGTATGACGAATTTAACAGAAAGTTCTGCAGACAACCCCAGAGTAAATCCGGAGGGCGGCGGGGATGACGAGTCGCATCTCCAGTGGCAACTAAAGGCCGGTGAGCGCATTCTGACGCAAGTGAAGCATGATAAGAATATGCTCCAAGATGCCAATGTTCGGCTGGACGTGGAATTGAAAGACGTCCGCGCACAGCTTGCGGACTCCATGAAGGAGAACAGAAGGCTTCGCCGGGGCATTTATCGTAAGTGCCTAAACGAACTATAGTATAGTTCGGCGAGGAAGCATATTGAAAAAGTTATATTTGCAGGAATGCTGACGGGTTGCCCTGAGGAGGAGATGCCCACTTCTGCAGGTGATTTATTGCAGGACCTCTCACAACTGCACGAGCGAGCTCGGCAGGTGATGCTGGGCATTGCGTGGTATTTGTGGCCATCAAGCTCCCTGCCAAAAGGCATGGGTGGGGGGCTTGTGGACATGCTTCAGGGAGCACGGTAGAGCTTCCGTTTGTGGAAGATATCAGCCTGCCGGCAAGGTGCAAGAGAAGCATGGGCGATGGTGAAGACGCGCTACACCAAGATGGACCCGAACCATATGGCCGAAGTTGGACCGGCCGGGCCAGATGGGCAAGAAATTCCCGTGAGTCTAGTATATGACCAGGTGGCGTTAGCCGCAAAGTATTCTCAACAGGATTGTAAGTGAGATATCATGTTGGATGGTATAGAGGATGAATATAATCAGTCCAAATGACTGTGTAATCCGATGGACATAAGTAGCCCCTAGCCGGATTAAAATCATTTGTCGTGGCGGACCTTTTCGCTTCAGCCCCCGGATCCTAAAGTCCGGGGTGTGTCCGAATACCCGCTCGATTATATAAAACCGGAGTATGTGTGGAGACCAGGCATAGGGGTCATAAGTGCTTGAACAGACAAGTACCCAACTAGTTATGTTATATTGCATGGTTAGCAAGAAACATCTTCCAGGGAGAATAGTTCCGTTAAGGGTTCCTTTCCCTGGGTAAGCATGTGTCATGGCACATGTCCGGACTGCGAACCAAAGCGCAGGATACAAAACTTCTGGGGAATAATGTTATAATAAACGAAGACATCTTTTGTTCACCGACCGAATATTCTCTTAAGGAAACTAGCTTTCGGCTTCACCCAGTCCGAGGTACACATCCGGCTCAACCGGCAGTAACAATCGCAGAGGTGCTCCCCTTATGCCCTAGCCGAATTAATGGGAACGTAGGGCATAAACACAGGAGCCAGGCAACCTAGCTTGGCCACGTCTTAAGTCATATCGATGCATATAATGGTGAAGAAAAGGCACACATGGAAACAGAAACGCATGTGTGATGGGCAAAGAGCCCTGAAAGTAATTTATATTAAGCTTCCGTATAGGAAGCCCCCAGGTAAAGTTTACACACATAGTGCGGCCGGAATAATCTGGGAATCTGCACTGTATTGAATACTGTGTGTGAAAGGGAAGGGATCGAGACAGGAAAAAAAAGGGGGGGAGCATAATTGAAAAAGAGGGTTAAGGAGACGAACACTGAGTTCGGCGCTAGGCGTAGAATCTCCGGAGTCTGGCCGCGTTCCATGGGTTCGGCTCGAGTCTATTATCGGACGCATTACGTAAGTGGTACGCTCCTCCGGTGAGAACTTTGTCGATGATGAAGGGTCCTTCCCACCTGGGTTTGAGCTTGTCCTTCTTCTTCTCTGGTAAGCGTAGAACGAGTTCGCCAATATTATAAGTTTTGGCCCGCACTTCTCTTCTTTGGTATCGTCAAGCCTGTTGCTAATAGAATGCAGAACGGGCCTTAGCGACATCACGTTCCTCCTCTAGGGCATCCAAATTATCCTGCCGATCTAACTCGGCTTCCTTCTCTTCGTACATGCGTACGCGTGGCGAATCATGTATGATGTCGCATGGTAGTACTACTTTCGCGCCGTACACCATAAAAAATGGTGTGTATCCGATGGTGCGATTCGGCGTGGTCCGCAGCCCCTAGAGTACGGAGTCGAGCTCCTCGACCCAATGAGTATCCAACTCTGTCAAGGATCGCACTAGTCTGGGTTTGATGCCGCTCATGATGAGACCATTTGCCCTTTTGACCTGACCATTTGTTTGGGGGTGGTAGACGGAAGCATAGTCGAGCTTAATGCCCATTTTGCTGCACCAAGCTTTCACTTCATCGGCTGTAAAATTTGAGCCATTATCGGTGATGATGCTGTGGGAGACACCATATTGGTGTACGACCCTAGATATAAAGTCTATGACTGGTCCGGATTCAGCCGTTTTCACTGGTTTGGCTTCTATCCATTTGGTGAACTTGTCAACCATGACCAATAAGTATTTTTATTATGGCCTCCCCCTTTAAGGGGTCCGACCATATCCAGCCCCCAGACCGTGAAGGGCCAAGTTATGGGGATTGTTTGGAGAGCGGTAGGGGCATATGACTCTGATTGGCGAAGAGCTGGCAACCAACGCAGTGTTGGACAAGGTCCTGTGCGTCTGCTCGGGCCGTCGGCCAATAGAAACCTGTACGATTGGCCTTGCTGACTTGTGCTCGAGCCGTAGCGTGGTGCCCGCCCAGTCCGGCATGGATCTCAGCCAAGAGCTGCCGCCCTTCCTCTTTGGAGATGCACCTTTGGAGCACTCTGGTAGCACTTTTCTTATAGATCTCTCCTTCATGGACCTTGTAAGCTTTAGAACGCCGCACAATGCAGCGTGCTTCGTTTTGGTCTTCAGGGAGCTCCTGCCTATTTAGGTAGGCCAAGAAAGGCTCAGTCCACGGGGCGATGACAGCCATTATTTCGTGGGCTGACAATGTTATTTCGGTGGTAGAACCTCCGACTATGTCTGATAGTTCAGAATCTGGGGATGTATTCAGATCCGTGCTGGTATTTCCGGATTCCCCTTCCCATGCCACGGATGGCTTGAACAGTCTTTCCAGGAATATGTTTGGTGGGACGGGGTCACATTTAGTGCCGATGCGGGCAAGGACATCTGCCGCTTGATTGTTTTCACGAGCCACATGGTGGAATTCAAGCCCCTCGAACCGAGGTGACATTTTAAGGACGACATTGCGATAGGCCGCCATTTTCGGATCCTTGGCATCAAAGTCTCCATTTATTTGTGATATTGCGAGGTTTGAGTCTCCGCACACTTCTAGGAGTTGAATGCCCATAGAGACTGTGATCCGAAGATCGTGCAACAGAGCCTCGTATTCGGCTGCATTGTTGGAGTCTATGTATAATATTTGGAGGATGTATTGGACCGTGTCTCCGGTGGGAGAGGTCAGGACGACACCTGCTCCCAATCCGGCCAGCATTTTAGAGCCGTCAAAGTGCATGATCCAGTTAGAGTACGCGCCATACTCTTTAGGGACTTCGGCTTCCGTCCATTCGGCGACAAAGTCAGCTAATACTTGCAACTTGATAGCCGAGGCTTGTATGTTATGTCAAACGGAAGGGGCTCGATGGCCCATTTGGCGATCCGGCCCGTGGCATCGTGATTATTTATTATGTCGTTTAGCGGTACTTCGGAGGCCACCATAATCGAACACTCTTGAAAGTAGTGTCATAGCTTCCGGGATGACATGAAGACCGCGTATGCTATTTTTTGATAGTGTGGGTATCGGGCTTTGCATGGGGTGAGGACTGTGGATACGTAATAAACCGGCTTTTGTAGCGGGAATTTTTATCTGTCAACCTCTCGTTTGACGACGAGTATTGCGCTTACAACTTGATGTGTTGCAGCTATGTACAGCATCATAGGTTCGCCGATAGTTGGCGCTGTTAGGACTGGATTACTGGCCAATAAGGTCTTTATTTCATCTAGTCCGGCCGCGGCTGCGTCCGTCCACATGAAGTGTTCGGTGCGCCGAAGGAGGCGATAAAGAGGCAATGCCTTTTCTCCTAATCTGGAGATAAAGCGGCTTAAAGCGGCCACACATCCAGCTAGTTTCTGGATGTGTTTGAGGTCTGTTGGTATAGCCAACTGTGACAAAGCTCGGATTTTTGCCGGACTAGCTTCAATTCCTCTATTGGAAACGATGAAGCCCAACAGTTTTCCAGAGGGGATGCCGAAAACGCATTTCTCCGGATTCAGCTTGATGTCGTATGTTCGTAAGTTGTCGAACGTAAGCCTCAAGTCATGAATTAGGGTTTCGACGTGTCTTATTTTTATGACTACGTCGTCCACGTATGCCTCCACTGTTTTGCCGATTTGCTTTTCCAGGCATGTTTGAATCATGCGTTGGTAGGTTGCTCCGGCATTCTTAAGCCCGAAAGGCATAGTGTTGAAGCAGGAAGGGCCATATGGCGTTATGAAAGTTGTTGCAGCTTGGTCGGACTCTGCCATCTTTATTTGATGGTATCCAGAGTATGCGTCGAGGAAACATAGTGAGTCGTGTCCGACTGTGGCATCGATGATTTGATCGATGCAAGGGAGGGGAAAGGGATCCTTGGGGCAAGCATTGTTAAGGTCTTTGAAGTCGACACACATGCGCCATGATTTGTCCTTCTTTGGTACCATTACCAGGTTCGCCAGCCAATCCATATGTTTGATATCTCTGATGAATCCGGCCTTAAGTAGCTTGGCTAGCTCCTCCACCATGGCTTGCTGTTTGGGCTCCGAAAATCGCCTTAGGGTCTGTTTAACAGGTTTGTATCCCTTCAGTATGTTGAGGCAGTGTTCGGCCAATCAACGTGGGATGCCCGGCATGTCCTATGGGTGCCAGGCGAAGATATCCCAATTCTCGCGCAAGAAGTCGCGCAGTGCGGCGTCCATAGCGGGGTTCAACTGTGTCCCGATGGAAGCTGTCTTTGTGGGGTCCGTTGGGTGGACTTGGAATTTTACTATCTCATCTGCGGGTCTGAATGAGGTGGACTTGGGTCGCTTTTCGAGTATCACGTCGTCCCTATCCACGGTGGCGCGTAGTGTGGTTAATTCTTCTGCCGCTAGGGCTTCGGATAATGCTTCCAGGGCCAGTGCTGCAGTTTTGTTTTCGGCGCGGAGTGCGACATCCGGATCACTAGCTAGAGTGATGATTCCATGGGGTCCGGGCATTTTAAGCTTCATGTACCCGTAATGGGGTATGGCTTGAAAGCTCGCAAACGCGTCCCGCCCTAGAAGGGCGTGGTATCCGCTGTTGAAAGGAGCCACTTGGAAGGTGATTTCTTCGGACCTGTAATTCTCTGGGGTACCGAATACCACATCGAGTGTGATTTTTCCCGCACACCGTGCCTCCCGACTAGGGATTATTCCCCTGAAGGTCGTGCCACTTTGTTCAATGCGACTTTTTAAATCCCCATCTTCTTGAGTGTTTTTTCATAGATTAGGTTTAATCTGCTTCCGCCGTCCATGATTACTTTAGTGAGCCGAAAGCCATCCACTATTGGGCTGAGGACCAGAGCAGTTGGCGCCCGGACGGACTAGAATCGGGGTTCTTCACTGGCAATGAAGGTTATAGCAGTGTCGTTGCACGGATTTACTTTTGGCACATGGCAAATTTCAGCGGAGCTTCGATGCGCTCGCTTGCGCCTATTGTTTGAGGCGAAGGTCTCGAAGATTGTCAGCACCGTATTGTGTTCCTTGGCGGGATGTGGCTCTGCTTTATGGCTCTCGAGGAGATCCTCGCCACTCTTAGCTACCTACCGGAGTATCCAACATGCTCTAAGGCTATGGGTCGGCGTTGCATCCGGCATGCTGTGAAGCTTACACGGCCCGTTGAGCCATTCCTCCAATACGGTTCCATGCCCTGGGGCGGGTTTTGGTTTCTTGGGAATTGAGTTGGTCGACTTATGAGAGTTCAACCATTTAGTTCGGACAAAGGTTCCTGTGAGGGTCGTACTATCCCAAAATTCTGTTTAGGTTTTCCAGGCACTTTCCATCGCACAGTACTTTTGTACTATGGTTGCTAAGTCTGTAAAGTGCACTATGTTACGACGACTTATAGCATTAAGGAGTCCTTTGTTCGTGCAGTTTCTGCAGAAAAGAGAGACTACATCCTCCTTATGGCAGTCCTTGACCTTATTAAGAGCAAGGAGGAATCTAGCCCAGTAACAATGTACCGTCTCATGGGGTTCCTGCTGGACACGGGAGAGACGGATTAAGTCCGAGCGGGCGTCGTTGGTTGAATCCAGATTTTGATCCGATCTGACGCCCGGCGGCACGGGAAGTGCCGAGCCTGACAGATCGGGATCTAGAGTATTACCTAATCCCTTTGGCCCAGCGCCCGATTCTAAGTCCGGGACCTGGGTCACGTATTCCTTTGGGTGGGTGTTCGGCTCACTGCGTTCGGTGATCTGGACATAATTCGTCCTCAAAGTTGAGGAGCAACCCACGTGTGGTTCCTCCATTACCGCTATCTCATGGGTGGCCGGCGAGGATCTAATGTCCCTCTGGTCGGGTTTAAGCCCAATCCGGTCATAGTTCGTAGCGACTCCCAAAGCGGCGATGCCATCCAAGAGCTCGCTAAGAGAGGAGAGCTCCATCGGATCCATCTGTTCGGCAAGCTCCAAATCAATGCGAAGGTTATGCGTGATGACCTGAGAGGCCATCGTCGGCGCGACAACCGATGGGTCAGTCATAACGAAGCCGCTAAGTCAGAGAGTCTGGCCTACAGCCAGCGCCCCCCCATAGGTGATGTCGTCCTTGATCGGCCTTCTAAGGACCGTCCTCTCCGGTTTATAAAGACACCGGAGAGCTAGGGTTTACATGGAGTCGGTTACAAGGAAGGAAACATAATATCCGGATCGGCAAGCTTGTCTTCCATGCAAAGGAGAGTCCCATCGAACACGAGGCGAAGTCTTGAGTCTTGCATCTCGACGCTTCTACAGTCCGGACGATGAATATAGTCCGGCTGTCCGGATACCCCCTTATCCAGGACTCCCTCACCTACCACTACCATCGCGTCGCTCGCACAGTCGCACCCTTGGAGATTTAACACGGTGCGTTAGTCTATCTGATGTTGGCATGTCATACATAGTCATCACTTAGTCACTCATACTACAACAAGGTTAGCTATAAGGTTGGCTATAAGTGTATTTTTTACTTCTCTCTATCTCTTTCTTTGTACTCCCTCCGTCCCATAATATAAAAAGTTTTTGACACTAGTGTAGTGCCAAAAAGGTTCTTATATTATGGGACACATGGAGTAGTATTTATTGCATTTGCCAAGGAGTGACCTCTTCCAATGAAATGGTGTGCTTATTATTTTTTGTTGCTTAAGTAATGGGTAGTATCATAAGTTAGTATCATGCATATGATACTAGTATATGATACTACCTCCCTAATGCATAGTATCATATACTAGTATCATAGGTGGCTTTATTTATTGCCATGCATGACACAAAGTTGTATTGCATTTATTATGATACGGTATCATGATATGACACTTAACCCTCTCTTTCTTCATTTAATTCTATGCCACCTCATCTAAATTTCCTAGTTGGCATGCATGATACTAGCTATGATACTCCCATTACGACCATCCAAGTTTCCTTCATTTAGATAGCTATAGAATCAAAATTGTCTTTTCACCTAGGTACACGCGCTTAGCACCATTTCTTCCTTGGGTCACCATTTGGCAACTGGCTAGTATGACGAATTTAACAGAAAGTTCTGCAGACAACCCCAGAGTAAATCCGGAGGGCGGCGGGGATGACGAGTCGCATCTCCAGTGGCAACTAAAGGCCGGTGAGCGCATTCTGACGCAAGTGAAGCATGATAAGAATATGCTCCAAGATGCCAATGTTCGGCTGGACGTGGAATTGAAAGACGTCCGCGCACAGCTTGCGGACTCCATGAAGGAGAACAGAAGGCTTCGCCGGGGCATTTATCGTAAGTGCCTAAACGAACTATAGTATAGTTCGGCGAGGAAGCATATTGAAAAAGTTATATTTGCAGGAATGCTGACGGGTTGCCCTGAGGAGGAGATGCCCACTTCTGCAGGTGATTTATTGCAGGACCTCTCACAACTGCACGAGCGAGCTCGGCAGGTGATGCTGGGCATTGCGTGGTATTTGTGGCCATCAAGCTCCCTGCCAAAAGGCATGGGTGGGGGGCTTGTGGACATGCTTCAGGGAGCACGGTAGAGCTTCCGTTTGTGGAAGATATCAGCCTGCCGGCAAGGTGCAAGAGAAGCATGGGCGATGGTGAAGACGCGCTACACCAAGATGGACCCGAACCATATGGCCGAAGTTGGACCGGCCGGGCCAGATGGGCAAGAAATTCCCGTGAGTCTAGTATATGACCAGGTGGCGTTAGCCGCAAAGTATTCTCAACAGGATTGTAAGTGAGATATCATGTTGGATGGTATAGAGGATGAATATAATCAGTCCAAATGACTGTGTAATCCGATGGACATAAGTAGCCCCTAGCCGGATTAAAATCATTTGTCGTGGCGGACCTTTTCGCTTCAGCCCCCGGATCCTAAAGTCCGGGGTGTGTCCGAATACCCGCTCGATTATATAAAACCGGAGTATGTGTGGAGACCAGGCATAGGGGTCATAAGTGCTTGAACAGACAAGTACCCAACTAGTTATGTTATATTGCATGGTTAGCAAGAAACATCTTCCAGGGAGAATAGTTCCGTTAAGGGTTCCTTTCCCTGGGTAAGCATGTGTCATGGCACATGTCCGGACTGCGAACCAAAGCGCAGGATACAAAACTTCTGGGGAATAATGTTATAATAAACGAAGACATCTTTTGTTCACCGACCGAATATTCTCTTAAGGAAACTAGCTTTCGGCTTCACCCAGTCCGAGGTACACATCCGGCTCAACCGGCAGTAACAATCGCAGAGGTGCTCCCCTTATTCCTCCACCTGACAGCAGGGACTCACTGGACGGGCCACCGTATTTCGTGCAAAAATGTTTCCCCCCTGACTGCTGGGACCCACCAGCTACACCTTCGCATGCAAGGAAGTGCATCCGAGGAAAATAAAAAAACGATTCGCCCCCCTGACTGCTGGGACCCACCAGCTACATCTTCGCACGCAAGGAAGTGCCTGACAGTCGGGACCCACCTGGTCGAAGCGTACGTAGCATTGTCATTCTGGTCGCGAACGTGTATGTACATACTGGTCGATGTAGAGGCGCGCACGTGTGGTTGTACAGGCGTGCATGTGTCGTAGTAGAGGCGCACACGTAGCACGTACACGTACGTACAACGGCCAGGGTGCAAGAAAGAAAATACGGCCACATACGTACATACGGGCGGGGTCTCGAATGCCTACTCGTGCATACGTACGGCCAGGGCTCATGTACATGGCTGGGTCGGAATGGAGAAACTGCGTCGTCGTCGTATTCATGGGGAGGCAACGTAATGCGTTGTTTTCATCGGGAGGCAACAGAATGCGTCGAATTCTTCAGGAGGCAACAGAACGCGTGGGAGCCAACCGTCTTGGATGGAACATGCGATGGAAACGAGGCTTGGTGTACCGCACAATGGAGGAAACGGCCTTGTGTTTGACCGGTCACGTTCGAAACGGGATCTTGTTCATCGGGAGGGGTCTGGCGTACCGCCAAACAGAGGAAACGGACCTCCTACGGTCGAAATGGGGTCCTGATGATCGGGAGGGGTGTGGCATACCGCAAAACGGATGAAACGGACTTGTGTTGGAGTGCTACGGTCGAAACGGGGGTCCTGTTCATTGGGAGGGGTGTGGCGTACCGCAAAATGGGACTCCACGAGATACTGTTCATCTCCACCGTTGACCTCCTTCAGCCTCCATGGGCTATTGTTCATCCACCGTCGACCTCCTCCAGCCTCCACGGGCTCCTGTTCATCCAGCCTCCACCGCGCGCTACTCCACCGGCTACTGTTCAACCACCCCTCTCCACGGGCTCCTGTTCAACCACCCCTCCATGGGCTACTGTTCATCCACCCCTCCACCGTCTACTGTTCATCCAGCCCTCCACGAGGTCGTCCTGTTCATCCATCCCTCCACGGGGTCATGTTCGTCCAGCCCCAACCGGCTCGATCGATCGGGGTCCTGTTCATCCAGAGGCAACGCCACGGGGTCCTATTCATCGACCCCCACCGCTCACTGTTCATCCAACCACCCCCCGCTATGCTCACTGTTCATCCAGAGGCAGCATCAATCGGCTTCAGTTAGCAGCAGTAGCAAAGGAATCGCTCGATCGGGTTCAGTTAACAACCATCGATCGATCGCTCGGGTTCAGTTAGAGCCCAATGCCTCGCTCAGGTTCAGTTAGAGCTAATGCCTCGCACACACGCGCGTATATGTACAAGAGAAACACGCATCGCTCGGCCCCTGACCACCCACCATAACCAAGAACTCCCCAAAATTTTCCTCGTCCTCGCTTCTACCATGGATTTTTCCATCATGGACGGCCCAAAGAATGTCATGCAGCTGTGTCTCCAGCCCGCCTAGGATGAAAAGCCCATTTTTCTGTCATGATTTTTTGTTATAGAAGTAGGAGCCCACCACATCTATGATGATACCGGGTTTTGTCACAATTATCGTCATAGAAGTGTCATAAGTATGACAAAAAAATCATTTGGACAAAATGTCACGGATGTGTCTTTTTTTGTAGTGGAAGCCGATCACCTCTACGATCTGTCTTTAGGACTAATTACATGTTGGAGAAGATTAGGCGCGGAGTTGGATGAGGAGGATAGCAAAACCAATCTCTCTTTCTGCAGTCCCACAAAAAATGTAAAAACGATGCCCGTGTGACGTTTTGGCAGAACTGCACAAAACACTCTTAAGAAAAAAGTAATTTGTGCAGTTCACCAAAAGGTCGCAATAACAAGGAGGTGAAAATTGATAGCCCTGTTTGCAAAAGGAGATAGAAAGGAAACAATTACTGCCCGATAACATGAGTTGTAGACACATACACTGACAAATAAGAAGCATATTCCATGTAATTCGGGAAAGATATCACATGGTGGTTTGTCAAAAATGGTTTGAGGACGAGATTGCAAGATGGAAAGTACGCCGGTGGAGATACATTTTAAGCAAACAACTAAAGAAGATCCACATGCAGCAACGTGGGAAGATTAGCAGTGGAGCAAAGCCGGAGGAAGTTGTACCAGAGGGTCATCGGGATGTTACTAGGAGAGCGTCGGCGGCCGGGATCTGCCCATACTGCAGCAGAGAGCAAGTGGCGAAGGCCCTACCGTGCCGGAGCTTGGTCAGAGAGAACAACGGGTACCGCAGATCGGGACGTGCTGCCTCAACACTGTCGAACAGAGAGACGATGCACATCCTCCCTTTCCACCGGCGAACGGGATGCGGCCGGATCACTGACCAATGCTGAGAGAGTGAGAGAGGCCACCGCCGCCTTGTGTGAGATGGTGTGACGAGAGACAAACCCATTTTTCCATTTTCCCATGGAAATCGTTTTATATTCTGTACGTGCCATTGAGGAATATATAACTTTATTTAATACTAACGCATTAAGTCGAACTTTGTTCCATCTAGTCGTGGTACCCGACCCTCCTTTGAGTAAACAACCGCTACACGCATCAAAATTATCACGTGGGCTACCTTTTCGTACAGAAATGAACTCCATCGTGTACCCGCGCGGGTGTGGCCAGGAACGAGATGTGAGTACGTGTGTCCTGCGTGCACCTCTTATTTAGGTGCAGGTACGTACATGGGTGGGTGTGAGAGAGATGGTTTGTGCGAAACAGAGGTAATGTGTCGATGATATCTCAAACAAAAAAAACGTAACATATGCAATGTGTGTGAAACTGAGTCATGGACGTGAGATATCGATAGAATTGAAAACAGGGATGAAGTGTGTGGCTGCGCGATCGATAAAGAGTGCCATCGAATTTGTATTTGCCCACGTCAAAGATACACGGCGGCTGGCCTACTGGAATTTGAGAGGGCAGAGGTGCAGTTTTTCTCTGTGGCATGGATACCTACCTACAACGTTCGACTATCGGTGTGTGTGGGGGGGGGGGAGGGGGCAGAGACCGATCGACTAGTATATGTGTGGGGAAGGAGAGAGACCTAGCTATGTATTGAGGGAGATCGATCGGCATCCATGGATATGTGTAGTAGATGAATAAGGTTGGGAGAAAGACAAAGGTAGAGTGTCGAATGGTTGGTGGTGGAGTGGAATCTCACAACTAGTGGGAGAGGCCTGCTAGACAAACGGAGGGTACGAGTGCAATATCAATAAGAGAGGGCGGGGGATGTCTGTCTGTCTATGCACGTGCGTGTGAGACACGGATCGGGAGGTATGCAAGGATGATGAGGGGAGACGATATGGTTTTGGTAAGTGTCGGTGTCAAAACCGGCGGATCTCGGGTAGGGGGTCCCGAACTGTGCGTCTAGGCGGATGGTAGCAGGAGACAAGGGACACGATGTTTTGCCCAGGTTCGGGCCCTCTTGATGGAGGTAAAACCCTATGTCCTGCTTCATTGATATTGATATTGTGGATGTTTACAAGAGTGGATCTACCACGAGATCAAGGAGGCTAAACCCTAGAAGCTAGCCAACGGTATGATTGTAAGGGTTGATGTTGTTGTTGTGTCCTACGGACTAGAGCCACCCGGTTTATATAGACACCGGAGAGGGCTAGGGTTACATAGAGTCGTTTACAATGGTAGGAGATCTACATATCCGTATCCCCAAGCTTGCCTTCCACGCCAAGAAAAGTCCCATCCAGACACGGGACGAAGTCTTCAATCTTGTATCTTCATAGTCTTGGAGTCCGATCGATGATGATAGTCCGGCCGATGATAGTTCGGCCAATGATGGTAGTCCGGCTCTCCGGACACCCCCTAACCCAGGACTCCCTCAGTAGCCCCTGAACCAGGCTTCAATGACGATGAGTCCGGCGCGCATATTGTTCGGCATTGCAAGGCGGGTTCCTCCTCCGAATAATTCGTAGAAGATTGTGAACACCAGGATAGTGTCCGGCTCTGCAAAATAAATTCCACATTCCACCGTAGAGAGAATAATATATACACAAGTTCAATCTGCTGACGTTTTTTGCGGCATGACGTCACGCCACTACCAAGCCATTACTTGAATTGTTTTTTACTTTACCACCTCAGCGCATTTAGCGAAGCGGTTTCCTTGGCACGTCTTGTCGAAGCAGAGATTGTGTTCCCCCTTAATCCGGGATTCTCATCAATACGGACGTGGGTAACCCAACCGCGCCATTGATGGTGATGCTTGGGAGATAAGCGAGTTTTACCAGGCAGGTGGGGGACGCATAGACTTCGTCCGCCTATATAAGGGATAAGGATTCACCTTTTCACCTACGCCTTCTTCCTCCTTTGCTTATCCATCTCCGCGCACTCGAGCTCCAGCGCCCAAGTTCGCGCATCTCGTCTCAACCTTCTCTGACCATGTCCGGAGCGGGAGGTAAATGGTTGGCCTCCACCATTAAGGAGGAGCACATCGCCAAACTGCGCGGCGCCGGATACCTCTCCGGCGACATCGCGCACCGGCTGCCCGACGAGGGGCAGCTCATCCCCACCCCCAGGCCCCATGAGAGGGTCGTTTTCCTTCCCCACTTCCTCCGCGGACTGGGCTTTCCATTTCACCCCTTTTTCCGGGGGCTCATGTTCTACTGCGTCCTGGATTTCCATGATCTGGCGCCGAACTTCATCCTCAACATCTCGGCGTTTATCGTCATGTGCGAGGCCTTCCTCTGCATCCAGCCCCACTTCGGCTTGTGGCTCAAGACCTTCAATGTCAAGCCGAAGGTAGTGAAGGGCACTCAAGCGGAGTGCGGAGGCGCCATGTTGGGCAAGATGCCCAACGTCCTTTGGTTCGAAGGGACCTTCGTGGAATCCGTCAAGGGGTGGCAATCGGGGTGGTTCTATATCACCGAGCCGCGCGACCCTACGTGGGCGGCGGCCCTCGAGTTCAGATCTGGTATCCCTACGCATCTCACCTCCTGGAAAGAGAAGGGCTTGCTGTGGGGTAGTTCAGAGGAGGTGACGGGACTCCAAGCCTGCATCCAGAAACTGGTGAAGAAGCTCAGGCTGGTTAACGTGGTCCAAGTCATGCTCGTCCGCCGGATTCTCCCATGCCAAAAGCGGGCATTCAATCTGTGGGAGTTCGATCCGGAACAGCACCAGGCGTTGAACGGGCTCTTCGACACGATGTACGAAGGCGCCTGGAGGGTGCTGTTTAAGGGCGCCGAAGCCCCCGCATCCGCGACTGAAGATCGCGGATTTCGCTCGCAGCGCCAAGCTGACGAGGTAAGTGATTCTACCCCTTTACGGGACACTTGCTTTTCATAGTTTGATTCTATGCGGGTTTTAATTTCCCCTTTTCCTTTGACAGGACTGGATGAAGAAGGCGGAGCAGCTCGTCTGCCCGGCTCCCATGCCAGAAAACCCAGTAGACGCCCGTCTAGCGAGGCTGCTGGTTCCGGCACCGCACGTGGTGTCGGAGAAGAAGGCCAAGAAGGAGGCCGCGGGTACTCGAAAGAGTTCCCGTTTTCAGGTGTCCGACGACTCCGAGGCGGACTCCTCCCCCGAAAACGAGGAGGAGAAAGAGGACTCTCTCCCAGAGGAGGGAGAGAGGAAGAGGAAGGCTTCCCAAACAGGGGAGGCCGAAGGGTCCAAGAGGGGAAGGACTATTCCCCCGGACAGCTCCGCCAACATCAACGTTGGCGAGGAAGAATGGCCTTCAAGGGCCAGGCCTCCGGCGAGATCGTAAGTATCTGGATTCCTGAATGATTTTTCTTTTGTGTCACATAGTGTCATTCTAATGCCGCATGCTGCCTGTAGTCCGGCCAATGATGATCTCCCCACTTCATCGAGCGGGTCGTTGGCTCCGTCGGATGTAGACTCCATCCCGACCGCCTCCATCCCTCACGGCACCGAGGACGCCGAGGTGGGATCCCAAGAAGGGACCCATCAGGGGGAGGCTCTAGAGGCGCCACAAGGCGGCCTCCCGGACTTTGCGCCGGACTCCACATCGGAACCCGCAGTGGTTCCAGAGTCCGGCCGACGGCCCCTTCGCAAGAAGGGCAAGACCGTGACGCCGGCGGCTTCCGTCCAACCGGAGGCACCGGACAATTTGTTGGAGGCGCTCCAGAGCGCTTCCATCGAGGAAGAACACCGCACTATTATGAGTGCGGTGATTCAGAAGGTACAGCTCGCCAAGAGCGTGCTGACCGAAGCCTGCAGTAGCCTTCTATCAGGCTTTGAGGTAAGAAGTTAAAAATATGCAATGTAATACCGCATAGACAGTAGCCCCTGATGCTCGGTTCGGTGTTCGGAAAGAAAAGCCAGACTGAGGATCTGAAAAAAGATATACGCAGGATTGCTAAAAAATTATGTCAATATGGGTTGCAGGTTGCGCTGCTGACCTCTGCCGCACTGACTGCGGAGGTTGGTGCTTTGAAGCAGGAGCTCGAGCGGTCCGAGCAAGAGCTCGGCCGTGCCAAGAAGCAGCTCCAGGACAAAGAAGGTGAGTAACACCACTTTCAATAGTTACCTTACAGAAATGGATTTAGGTTGCGATAAAAGAATAACAAGGATAACATGGGTACTGCAGGGGCCACGAACGAGGTGGCAACCCTGAAGGAGGCCGTGTCCGCGTCCGAATGCAGTGCGGCCGCAGAACGGACAGAGCGAGAAAAGAAGGAGGCGCAGGTGGCGGCGGTTCGGCAAGAGCTCCAGGCTCTCATGGAAAAGCATGAGAGTTTGGAGCGTGACTCAAAGACTCGAGAGTCCGAGCTTGCCTCGGCTCTCGAAAGTGCCAAAGCCGCCAAGGCCGAGGCCCATAAGTCCCTTCAGGAGATTGAGTCGGTGAAGAAGATAGCGGCGGGTAAGGCATTTTTCATGCAAAGCAAGCATGTGAACGTAAATTACGTGTTACTTACCCGAATTCGGAGCTCTCCAGGGGCGTTTGCAGATCTGCCTCGCAGCGTGTCTGATGCCGCCGCATTCTACCGAGCCGAGGAGGGGAGCTCAACGGAGAAGGTCTTCTGGTCTCAGTACGCTGAGACCGGCCATCCGGTGCTCCCTAGCGACCAGTTGAAGCAGCTGGTCGAGCTTCACAAGGTAGCCGAGCAGGCCATGAAGGGCCTCATAGTCTGGCTGTGGCTGGAGAGGCCATGCCTGGGAGCTACTTCGGCCTCGTGTAGCGGTTGGTGGATGCGTGCCCCTGGGTGGAGGTTATCAAGTGCTCCGCCTGTATTGAAGGTGCTCGTCGGGCCCTTGCCCGCGCAAAGGTGCACTGGGGCAAGCTGGATGCGGAGAAGCTAATCACTGACGCGCCACCAGCGGGCAAGGAATATCGTACGCCCGAGATGTACTATAGGACTGTCCTGAAGGGTGCCCGCAAGATTGCGGATGAGTGCCCCCGAGATGTAATTATTGAGTAAACTCGCTATGTATTATCCTGTGCGCTGAAAACTTTGTTCATATGCGCTAAGCAATGCTTGTTTAATTTAAAATATTACCTTCTGTGCGGCCGTTTATAAAATCTGAGAGATGGCAAGTTGTTGGCTTCAGCCCCCATGCCACTAGTGCTGGGGTGTTCGGGATAAACTTGAGCACTCTTGTTCCCATTTTTGGGTCCATCTAGGGAGGCGCTCAACACGACGAACAAGGCAACCGGACTTATAATGCTTGAACACTCTCACTTAGCCATAGAATTCTATAATTTTAAATTTCGGCGAAGCCCCTAGTATTCGGAAGACCGAATTCGGGGCGCTATCCATGCCTTCGTCAGACATGATCCGGTACTTCGCTCGAAGCGGCATAGGTCTTTAAGGACCCGAAAAGACCTCTCGAACAGCGACCAGTCTCTCGCCTTATCATGACAGTCAGTTTTAGCTTTCTCCACTGAGGCGTTAACCCGGCTCAACCGGGGCGCAATCGCAGTGGTTCTCCCGGTGCTACCTTAGCCGATAGAACGGAACGTAAGGTGCCAAACATGGGAGCCGGGAAAACCCAACTATTGACCCAAGACATGATTCGGAGCCAATTCATATAATGCTATAAATTCGGGGTGCCGCACTTGTGAAAGTGTTCGGACTTTATCACACCATAATGCGGGGAACGTAAGCCCCTGGTGTATTTGGCCGTACCAAAATATACGGATGCAACATGTCGTAAATGAACATATATATATAAAGTAATGCAATTATGGGCAAAAAGTGCTGCATTTTATTCAAGGAGATCTGCTATGAGTGCTGAATGATACAAATAGTGCGGAAAGCATGGGATTGGACGAATTAAAGGCGTCTCCCTCCAGGGGTAGGCCGCGGAGTGGTGTATTTAACAAATTTAATACTCGTAATGGAGACCACCTGAGTGTTCGTCGCAGCCTTTGTCCCTCCCTGGCTGTTGTATCATGAGTTCGGCAGGTTCGCCACCGGGCAGAGTCCTGTATATATAAAAAAGAGAAAAATAAAAGATAAAAAGAGCGACACACTTGGGAGCCCCTGGTGTGGTCGAACCGCACTCTGGGTCTGTTGTGGTCGTGCCTCTCCCCCTATGCCCATGGTATCTCCAGGGTGTAATTATGTACGTGGAGAGTTTGTCTTGCAATTGTGCGAGGGCTGGGGTTGAGGCCGCATTGCTATGCGTGCTCGGAACATGCCAGGTGGTCTTGGTTGATGTTGCTCCGGGCGCGTTTGGCTGTGTCCAGTCGTTTAACGGCCGGACTTGAAAATTGCCTTAAAAGGCTGCTCTATACTTCTGCCACGAGAGCCGCTGTATGTTCCTCCGTTCGAAGGGAGCGTTCCGTGTTTCCATTGATCGTGATGACTCCACGAGGGCCTGGCATCTTGAGCTTAAGGTATGCATAATGCGGCACCGCGTTGAATTTTGCGAACGCCATTTGTCCAAGCAGAGCGTGATAGCCACTGCGGAACGGGACTATGTCGAAGATTAACTCCTCGCTTCGGAAATTATCCGGGGATCCAAAGACCACTTCCAGTGTGACTGAGCCTGTACAATTGGCCTCAACTCCTGGTATGACGCCTTTGAAGGTCGTCTTTGTAGGTTTAATCCTTGAAGGGTCTATGCCCATCTTGCGCACTGTATCCTGATAAAGCAGGTTCAAGCTACTGCCGCCGTCCATCAGGACTCTCGTGAGGTGAAAACCATCGACGATTGGGTCTAAAACCAATGCGGCGAATCTGCCATGGCGGATACTGGTCGGATGGTCTCTTCGATCGAAAGTGATCGGGCAAGAGAACCATGGGTTGAATTTTGGGGCGACTGGCTCCATCGCGTATACGTCCCTTAGTGCACGCTTCCGCTCCCTCTTGGGTATATGTGTTGCGTATATCATGTTTACCGTCTGAACTTGAGGGGGGAATCCCTTTTGTCCTCTGTTGTTCGGCGGCCGGGTCTCTTCCTCGTCATCGCTGTGTAGCCCCTCGTCATTGTTTTCGGCAATTAATTTGCCTGCCTGCTTGAATACCCAACAATCTCTGTTGGTGTGGTTGGCTGGCTTTTCGGGGGTTCCATATATTTGACAAGAGCGGTCGAGTATTCGGTCCAAATTGGACGGGCCCGGAGTGGTTCTTTTAAATGGCTTCTTCTGTTGACCGGGTTTGGAGCCTCGGAATCCGGCATTGACTGCCGTATCCTCATTGCTGTCGCCATTATTGCGGCGTTTGTTTTTGTTTCGACGCGACCTGCCATTGCGGTCCTTGGTATCCGGACTGCCAGCATTTTTGCTGAGATTGTTGCTGCGAGCTAGCCAACTATCCTCTCCCGCACAGAAGCGGGTCATGAGTGATGTGAGGGCTGCCATGGATTTCGGCTTTTCCTGTCCTAGGTGTCGGGCCAGCCACTCGCCGCGGATGTTATGTTTGAAGGCAGTGAGGGCCTCCGCATCCGGACAGTCGACGATTTGATTTTTCTTTGTTAAGAACCGTGTCCAGAATTGCCTGGCCGATTCGTCTGGCTGCTGGATTATGTGGCTTAGGTCATCTGCGTCCTTTGGTCACACATACGTGCCCTGGAAGTTGTCGAGGAATGCGGCTTCCAGGTCTTCCCAGCATCCAATTGATTCTGCGAGCAGGCTGTTAAGCCAATGCCGAGCTGGTCCTTTAAGCTTGAGCCGGAGATATTTGATGGCGTGAAGATCGTCGCCGCGGGCCATATGTATATGAAGGAGATAATCCTCAATCCAAACCGCGGGGTCTGTTGTGCCATCGTAGGATTCGATGTTAACGGGTTTAAACCCTTCAGGGATTTGATGATCCATTACTTCATCAGTGAAGCATAGTTGGTGTGCGGCGCCTCTGTATTGCGCAATATCGCGACGTAGCTCAGGAGAGCATTGTCTCTGTGTTCGGCCCGGCTGGAGTAGTTGTATCCGGCGCGACGGTATTCGTCGTGGGTCTTGGGGCGCCCACGTGATCCATAGATGGATCTGGATTGTCTTGCCTTGTCCTCCAATATGTCCTGCAAGTCCGGCGCGTTCCCCCGTGGCTTCGTGTTTTTTGAGTGGTGCCGGGGTACGGTTTTGGTGGAGGGCTTACATGCCTCTCTATCGCGGCCATGAGGTGGTCAGTCTACCGTATTGTGCGCTGGTGATGTCGGTTTGTATGCTTCCTCCTCTAGTCGGGGGAGTAACGTGCGTTTTGGGTAACTTTTGGAGGGGCGTTCGAGTTCATACTCTTCGGCCGCGAGGACCTCGGTCCATCTGTCGGCCAGCAGGTCTTGATCAGCTTGAAGCTGTTGCTGCTTTTTCCTTAGACTATTTGTTGTGGCCATTAGCCTGCGTTTGAAACACTCTTGTTCGACGGGATCCTCAGGCACGACGAATTCGTCGTCATCGAGGCTTGCCTCGTCTCCGGAGGGAGGTATGTAATTATCATCCTCGACCTCTTCGTCTGCCGTCCTCTCATGAGGGCTTGCTTCTGCCTCCTCCTGCGCTGAATCTTGCTAGAGGTGGTTATCTTCGGCACTTTCTGGGGTGTTATTGTCTCCTGTGCCAGAATCGCCATTCTTTCTGTGGCGGGATTTAGAGCGGCGCCGCTGACGTTGGTGCTTGGGCTGTTTCTTTAAGGAATCTGCCTCCGCTGCTTCTTCGCCGTCCCCATCTTTGGGGGTGTCCACCATGTATATGTCGTATGACGAGGTGGTCTTCTAGTGTCCTGTAGGCGCTGGTTCTTGATAGTCTCCGGCATCGTCGTCCATACCGTCGATGTCTTCGGAGTCGTAGTCGAGTACGTCGGTTAGATCGTCGACGGTGGCTACGAAGTGGGTGGTGGGTGGGCTCTGAATTTCTTCGTCGTCCGCGTCCCAACCATCCTGGCCGTAGTCCGGCCAGGGCTCTCCGGATAGCGAGAGGTGCTTCAGCGAATTTAAGATGTCGCCGAAGGGTGAGTGCTGAAAGATGTCCGCAGCGGTGAATTCCATGATCGGCGCCCAATCGGATTTGACTGGCAGGGGTGCAGGAGGTTCGGAGTCCGGTAGGGAGTCCGGCACCTCGGAGTCATGAGCTTTATGCGGGACAAGGTTAGTGTTCGGCTCCATCGCCATTGAGGTTGCAGCTCCCGAGGCGGTGTCCAGCCACCCATCCTCGATCTGCACGATCGGCTCCGGACTATGGGTCGGAGCGGATTCGCGTGCGGCCTCCAAAGCACTGTCCGGCGGCAGAGTTAGGTCGTGCCCATCGTGACAGTGCGGCGCACTTGGCTGCGGCTCGGATCCATCGAGGATCAAGTCCCCGCGAATATTGGCCGTGAAGTTTAGAATTCCAAACCTGACCTGACGGCCAGGGGCGTAGCTTTCGATCTGCTCCAAATGGCCAAGTGAGTTGGCCCGCAGTGCGAACCGCCGAATACGAAGATCTGTCCGGTGAGAAAAGTCTCACCCAGGACCGCGTCGTTGTTGATTGAAGAGGCCATCAAGCCTATCGGTGACGACACATAGGAACTCTCAATGAAAGCACCAATGTCGGTGTCAAAACCGGCGGATCTCGGGTAGGGGGTCCCGAACTGTGCGTCTAGGCGGATGGTAACAGGAGACAAGGGACACGATGTTTTACCCAGGTTCGGGCCCTCTTGATGGAGGTAAAACCCTACGTCCTGCTTGATTGATATTGATATTGTGAATGTTTACAAGAGTGGATCTACCACGAGATGAAGGAGGCTAAACCCTAGAAGCTAGCCTATGGTATGATTGTAAGGGTTGATGTTGTTGTTGTGTCCTACGGACTAGAGCCACCCGGTTTATATAGACACCGGAGGGGGCTAGGGTTACATAGAGTCGGTTACAATGGTAGGAGATCTACATATCCGTATCGCCAAGCTTGCCTTCCACGCCAAGGAAAGTCCCATCCGGACACGGGACGAAGTCTTCAATCTTGTATCTTCATAGTCTTGGAGTCCGGTCGATGATGATAGTCCGGCCGATGATAGTTCGGCCGATGATGGTAGTCCGGCTCTCCGGACACCCCCTAATCCAGGACTCCCTCAGTAAGCATACGTAACTACATAGGAAGATCAACCGTGTGTGTCCGAGAAAGGGATAGACATAACTAGCAAGGTAAGTGTATCGGTGCATGGGGAGAACGAATTATAGTCGACCTGGCTATATGTAGGGAGATCGGTATGTATACATGCATGCATGTGTTAGAAGCAAATAAGGTTCGGAGAGACAGAAAGGGGGAGAGCGGTGCGGCTAGGAGGTGGTGTGAGATGCCTACCATGTCGAGGGGGGAGGAGTGTGCGAGTATGAGATCAATGAAAAGAGGGGCGGTACTGTGCACCTGCGTGGAACCGTATTGGACATAGGGGGCATGGACGGTGAGAAGGGAAGAGGGGAAGTATATATGTGTTTGTGGTAGGCACACTTGGCTAGAGAGGTATATCTACCGGTGTGTGCCCGAAAGAAGGAGCCGGGGGTCCTACACACACTGCGGGTGAACGACCTAAAGCGAAATAACAAACATGCGCGATGGAGGGTACACTGAGGGAGGGTGAGAGGGGGGTGGTCGTGTGCATGCACGATAGAAAGTTAGCGCTAGCTATCTACAAATAGAAGAGGATCATGAAGGTGTAAAAGATGGACAAAGATCATAATTCATTATAAAAAAGTGGATACAGATACTTGAAGAAGATATCATAATGTAGAACATTGATTATAATTTGGGCTAATGTGTGGCTTTTGCAGCTTAGGGCTAAATACTTGTCATAATGCAGGGGGCGGGTCACTATACTTTGTGTGATAAACACGGTGTACATATGGAACATGGTTTAGATTATGAATATATAGTTAGTACATCAAATGTACTATTATTTGGAATCAACATCAAAGTGTATTCAAAAAATAGAATTCGAGTTCATATAGTACACATGGTTCATATCTATCTCTATAGTAATCATGTGGTGTGTTATTAAGATAATACATGAATGATGGTTGAAGTTGGCAACAATCATGATTGTAGATTCTTATTGAAATAGAGAAACAAATTCAAATTTAGTTCGAATTGCAGCGGTAGTATAGGCATTTAAAATGCACTAAAATGTTGGTATGAGTAGGTTACATACATTATACAGCCAGCGAAAAAAATTAATTGGACATAACATGGATTCATACTCCCTCCTTCCATCTATATAGGGCGTAATGCGTTTTTTAAGACCTGCTACGTCTTGAGCTTGCGTTGGTTTTCCTTGAAGAGTAAAGGGTGATGCAGCAATAGTAGCGTAAGTATTTCCCTCAGTTTTTGAGAACCAAGGTATCAATCCAATAGGAGGCTCCTCACAAGTCCCACGTACCTACACAAACAAACAAAGAACTCGCAACCAACGCAATAAGGGTTGTCAATCCCTTCACGGCCACTTGCGGAAGTGAGATTAGATAGAGATAATATGATAAGATAAATATTTTTTTGGTATTTTATGATATAGATTGGAAAAGTAAAGATGCAAATAAAGTAGATTGAAAGCTTATATGATAAAAGATAGACCCGGGGGCCATAGGTTTCACTAGTGGCTTCTCTCAAGATAGCATAAGTATTACGGTGGGTGAACAAATTACTGTTGAGAAATTGATAGAAAAGCGAATAATTATGAGACTCTCTAGGCATGATCATGTATATACGCATCACATCCACGACAAGTAGACAGACTCCTGCCTGCATCTACTACTATTACTCCACACATCGACCGCTATCCAGCATGCATCTAGAGTATTGAGTTCATAAAGAACAGAGTAACGCATTAAGAAAGATGACATGATGTAGAGGGATAAACTCATGCAATATGATATAAACCCCATATTTTTATCCTCGATGGCAACAATACAATACGTGCCTTGCTGCCCCTGCTGTCACTGGGAAAGGACATCGCAAGATTAAACCCAAAGCTAAGCACTTCTCCCATTGCAAGAAAGATCAATCTAGTAGGCCAAACCACACTGATAATTTCAAGAGACTTGCAAACATAACTCAATCATACATAAAATAATTCAGAGGAGATTCAAATATTTATCATAGATAAACTTGATCATAAACCCACAATTCATCGGATCTTGACAAACACACCGCAAAAAGAGTTACATCAAATAGATATCCACAAGAGAGGGGGAGAACATGGTATTGAGATCTAAAAAGAGAGAAGAAGCCATCTAGCTAATAATTATGGACCCAAAGGTCTATGGTAAACTACTCACAACTCATCGGAGGGGCTATGGTGTTGATGTAGGAGCCCTCCATGGTCGATTCCCCCTCCGGCGGAGCGCCGACGAAGGCTCCAAGATGGGATCTCGCGGATACATAAGGTTACGACAGTGGAAATTGTGTTTCGTTGGCTCCCTGGATGTTTTCGGGATACGTGGGTATATATAGGAGGAAGAAGTACGTCGGTGGAAGCCCGAGGGGCCCACGAGACAGGGGGGCCGCCCTACAGGGGTGGGCGCGCCCTCACCCTCGTGGCCGCCTCGGCTGCTTCTTGGCTTGCACTCCAAGTCCTCTGGATCACGTTTGTTCCAAAAATCACGCTCCCGAAGGTTTCATTCTGTTTGGACTCCATTTGATATTCCTTTTCTTCGAAATACTGAAATAGGCAAAAAAACAGCAATACGAGCTGGGCCTCCGGTTAGTAGGTTAGTCCCAAAAATGATATAAATGTGTAAAATAAAGCCCATAAACATCCAAAACGGGTAATATAATAGCATGGAACAATAAAAAATTATAGATATGTTGGAGAGGTATCAAGCTTCCCCAAGCTTAATTCCTGCTCGTCCTCGAGTAGGTAAATGATAAAAACAAGATTTTTGATGTGGAATTCTACCTAGCATAATTCTCAAAGTAATTTTCTTTATTGTGGCATGATTGTTCAGATCCAAATGATTCAAGATAAAAGCATATAAAACATAAAAATAATAATTCCTCGAAGCATACTAACAAATAATCATGTCCAATCAAAATAGCATAGCCAAACAAAGCTTATTCCTACAAAATCATATAGTTAGGCCATGCTTCATTTTCATTACACAAAATACTCCCATCATGTACAACCCCGATGACGAGCCGAGCAATTGGTTCATACTTTTTAACGCGCTTCAACTTTTTCAACTCTTACGCAATACATGAGCGCAAGCCATGGATATAGCACTATGGTGGTATATGGTGGTGGTTGTTAGGACAAAAGGGAGAAGATAGTCTCACATCAATTAGGCATATCAACGGGCTATGGAGATGCCCATTAATAGATATCAATGTGAGTGAGTAGGGATTGCCATGCAATGGATGAACTAGAGCTATAAATGTATGAAAGCTCAACAAAAGAAACTAAGTGGGTGTGCATCCAACTTGCTTGCTTACGAAGACCTAGGGCATTTCGAGGAAGCCCATCATTGGAATATACAAGCCAAGTTCTATAATGAAAAATTCCCACTAGTATATGAAAGTGACAACATAGTAGACTCTCTATCATTAAGATCGTGGTGCTATTTTTGAAGCACAAGTGTGGAAAAGAGATAGTAGCAATTGTCCCTTCTCTCTTTTTCTCTCATTATATATATATTTCTCTTTTTTCTTTTTTCTTTTCCTTTTTTTCTCTTTTTTTCTTTTTTTCTTTGGCCTTCCTTTTTTTTGGCCATTCTCTTTTTTTTCTTTTTTTCTTTTTTTAAAGTCCGAACTATCATCCCGACTTGTGGGGGAATCATAGTCTTCATCATCCTTTCCTCACTGGGACAATGCTTTAATAATGAAGATCATCACACTTTTATTGATTTACAACTCAAGAATTACAACTCAAAGCTAGAACAAGATATGACTCTATATGAATGCCTCTGGCGGTGTACCGGGATATGCAATGAATCAAGAGCGGCATGTATGAAAATTACGAAGGTGGCCTTGCCACAAATACAACGTCAACTACATGATCATGCAAAGAGCAATATGACAATGATGATGCGTGTCATAATAACGGAATGATGGAAAGTTGCATGGCAATATATCTCGGAATGACTATGGAAATGCCATAATGGGTAGGTGTGGTGGCTGTTTTTAGGAAGGTAATAATGGGTGCATGATGCCGGCGAAAGTTGCGCGGTATAAAAGAGGCTAGCTAAGTGGAAGGATGAGTGTGCGTATATCCATGGACTCACATTAGTCATAAAGAACTCATATACTTATTGCAAAAGTCTACTTAGCGCTCGAAGCAAAGTACTACTATGCATGCCCCTAGAGGGATAGATTGGTAGGAAAAGACCATCGCTCGTCCCCGTCTGCCACTCATAAGGAAGACAATCAAAAGAGCACCTCATGCAACAAATCGGTCACACAACTTTTACCATACGTGCATGCTACGGGACTTGCCAACTTCAACACAAGTATTTCTCAATTTCATAATTACCCACTAGCATGACCCTAACATTACTACCTTTATATCTCAAAACAATTATCAAGCATCAAATTGATCCTAGTGTTTAATGCACTTTCTATGATAGTTTTTATTATACCCAAATTGGATGCTCATCATTCTAGGACCAAATTCATAACCATAGCAAATACCATGCTGTTCTAATATACTCTCAAAATAATATAAGTGAAGCATGAGAGACTAGCAATTTCTACAAAATTAAGCCACCGCCGTGCTCTAAAATATAGAAGTGAAGCACTAGAGCAAAAACTATCTAGCTCAAAAGATATAAGTGAAGCACGTAGAGTGTTCTAATAAATTTAAATCAAGTGGGCTTCTCCCAAAAGATGTGTACATCAAGGATGATTGTGGTAAACAAAAAATCAAATACTAATATCATACACGACCCTCCAAGCAAAACACATATCATGTGGCGAATAAAAATATAGTTCCAAGTAAAGTTACCAATGAACGAAGACGAAAGAGGGGATGCCTTCCGGGGGCATCCCCAAGCTTAGACTTTTGGCTATTCTTGAATATCTTGGGGTGCCATGGGCATCCCCAAGATTAGGCTTTTGCCACTCCTTATTCCATAGTCCATCAAATCTTTACCCAAAACTTGAAAACTTCACAACACAAAACTCAACAGGAAATCTCATAAGCTCCGTTAGTGAAAGAAAACAAAACCACCACATAAGGTACTGTAATGAACTCATTCTTTATTTATAGTGGTGTTAAACCTACTGTATTTCAAGTTCTTTATGGTTCATACCACTTAATACTAGCCATAGATGCATCAAAATAAGCAAACAACACACGAAAAGCAGAATCTATCAAAAACAGAACAGTCTGTAGCAATCTGTAACTAACGCAAACTTCTGGAACTCTAAAAATCCTACCAAAATAGGAAGTCCTGGAAAATTTGTCGATTGATCTACAGCAAAAATAATCAATGCAAAAGCACATTTCTGTGATTTATTGAATTGTTTTCGTGAGCGCAAAGTTTCTGTTTTTCAGCAGAATCAAATTAACTATCATCATATGTTATCCTATAGGTTCTACTTGGCAGAAACACTAATTAAAACATGAAAACACAACTAAACAGAAGGTAGATGCAAAATTTATTGAATAACAGCAAGGAAAAATATTGGGTTGCCTCCCAACAAGCGTTATCGTTTAATGCCCCTAGCTAGGCATTGATCATTTTAATGATGCTCACATGAAAGATAAGAATTGAAACATAAAGAGAGCATCATGAAGCACGTGACAAACACATCTAAGTCTAACATACTTCCTATGCATAGGCATATTATAAGCAAACAAATTTGCAAGGCAAGCAAAAACTAGGATATGCAAGGAAGAAGAAAGAGACGATAGCAATCTCAACATGACAAGAGGTAATTTAATAAGATAAAAATTTATATGACCATATTATCCTTTCTCATAATAATTACATGTAGGATCATAGGGAAATTCAACAAAATAACTATCACAAAACATATTCTCAATATGATCCACATGCATGCAAAGTTGACACTCTTCCAAGATAGTGGGATTAACATTAACTAAAGTCATGGCCTTTCCGAACCCACTTTTATCAAAAATATCATAAGATTGAACATACTCCAAATATGTGGGATCTAAAGTTCACACTCTTCCAAAACCACTTTCAATATTATTGCAAACACTATTATCAATCTCATATTCATCATGGGGCTTAAATAAATTTTCAAGGTTATAAGAAGAATCACCCCAATCATGATCACTGAAACAAGTAGTAGACATAACAAAACTAGCATCCCGAAGCTTAGGGTTTTGCATATTATTAGCACAATTGACATCAAGAGAATTTATAGGAAAATCATTGCAATCATGCTTTTTATTCAAGGAGTTATCGTGAATCTCTTCATAAATTTCTTCATCATAATTTTCAGATTCACAAATTTTGAGCAAAGCTTCATAAAGATAATCTAGTGCACAAAACTCACTAGCAATTGGTTCATCATAATTGGATATCTTAAAAAGATTAGCAAGCGGATGAGGATCCATAGATCTTAGGTTCTCTGTTTAGCAATAAATAAACTACTATTCCAACCAAATGAGCAAACGAGCCAAGTAAGACATCAAAGCAAAAAGACGAATAGAAGAAGGGCGAATAAAACGACAAGGGTGAAGTGGGGGAGAGGAAAACGAGAGGCAAATGGGAAATAATGTAAATGCGAGGGAGATGAGTTTGTGATGGGTACTTGGTATGTCTCGACTTGAGCGAAGACCTCCCCGGCAACGGCACCAGAAATCCTTCTTGCAACGTTTTGAGCTTGCGTTGGTTTTCCTCGAAGAGGAAAGAGTGATGCAGCAATAGTAGTGTAAGTATTTCCCTCAGTTTTTGAGAACCAAGGTATCAATCCCGTAGGACACCTACACAAACAAACAAAGAACTCGCAACCAACGCAATAAAGGGGTTGTCAATCCCTTCACGGCCACTTGCGAAAGTGAGATCTGATAGAGATAATATGATAAGATAAATATATTTTTGGTATTTTATGATATAGATTGGAAAAGTAAAGATGCAAATAAAAGTAGATTGAAAGCTTATATTGTAAAAGATAGACCCGAGGGACATAGGTTTCACTAGTGGCTTCTCTCAAGATAACATAAGTATTACGGTGGGTGAACAAATTACTGTCGAGCAATTGATAGAAAAGCGAATAATTATGAGATTATCTAGGCATGATCATGTATATATGCATCACGTCCGCGACAAGTAGACCGACTCCTGCCTGTATCTACTACTATTACTCCACACATCGACCGCTATCCAGCATGCATGTAGAGTATTAAGTTTATAAAGAACAGAGTAACACATTAAGAAAGATGACATGATGTAGAGGGATAAACTCATGCAATATGATATAAACCCCATCTTTTTATCCTCGATGGCAACAATACAATACGTGCCTTGCTACCCCTGCTGTCACTGGGAAAGGACACCGCAAGATTGAACCAAAAGCTAAGCACTTCTCCCATTGCAAGAAAGATCAATATAGTAGGCCAAACCAAACTGACAATTCGAAGAGACTTGCAAAGATAACTCAATCATACATAAAATAATTCAGAGGAGATTCAAATATTTCTCATAGATAAACTTGATCATAAACCCATAATTCATCGGATCTCGACAAACACACCACAAAAAGAGTTACATCAAATAGATCGACACAAGAGAGGGGGAGAACATGGTATTGAGATCCAAAAAGAGAGAAGAAGCCATCTAACTAATAACTATGGACCCGAAGGTTTGTGGTAAACTACTCACAACTCATGGGAGGGGCTATGGTGTTGATGTAGAAGCCCTCTGTGGTCAATTGCCCCTCCAGCGGAGCGCTGGCGAAGGCTCCAAGATGGGATCTCGCGGATACAGAAGGTTACTGCGGTGGAAATTGTGTTTCGTTGGCTCCCTAGATGTTTTCGGGGTACGTGGGTATATATAGGAGGAAGAAGTATGTCGGTGGAAGCCTGAGGGGCCCACGAGACAGGGGGCACGCCCTATAGGGGTGGGCGCACCCTCCACCCTCGTGGCCACCTCGGCTGCTTCTTGGCTTGCATCCAAGTCCTCTGGATCATGTTTGTTCCAAAAATCATGCTCCCGACGTTTTCATTCCATTTGGACTCCGTTTGATATCCCTTTTCTTCGAAATACTGAAATAGGCAAAAAAAACAGCAATACGGGCTGGGCCTCCGGTTAGTAGGTTAGTCCCAAAAATGATATAAATGTGTAAAATAAAGCCCATAAACATCCAAAACGGGTAATATAATAGCATGGAACAATAAAAAATTATAGATACGTTGGAGACGTATCAAGACCGCATTTGACTATTGACAAGATTAATAGTACATGACATGCACAATGTGAAAATTATATCATTGAAAGCTCCTTTCACACACAAATTTAACGGTGTGCTTTGTGTAAGTTGCATGTCATATATTATTGCTCTAATATTTGGTCAAAGTTAGCATTGAAAAACGCATTAGGCCATATATAGATGGAAGGAGTGAGTAGCTTTGAATAGCATTTGTATAGTAAAACGAAACAAGACTCTCTCTTTTTGTGGTGTGAATAGGTTTATTTTTTCTTTTTTTTTGGTTGAGGGAAGTGTGAATTAATTTGGTACGTACAAGTACAATATTACACGTTAGGCTTGTCCCTAAAACTCAACCCGCGCCTTGTTATATCTCGAAAATTTTCAGATATCGTGCTCCCAAAACTGGCGCCTTCACAACCCGCGCCTTGCTATCCCGAAATTACAACGCGGACGAAAACTCCCCCCAGCTGCCAAATCCTGACACGCGAAATCCCCCTTCTAACCCTGAGCCGAAAGGGCCGCTAGTTCAAATCTGTGGGGGTACTTTTGTAACACACCCTACATTTTGGACAAGCGCGTCCCTAAGTCGTGGTTCCCCCTCCCATCGCCTCCTTTTCGCCATTTGAAATCCCAGGCCTCCATAACATCTCTGCACCAGCCGCGAAACCCCACCCTCCTCCGTACGGCACCTCACCGTTGCCCAGCCAAAGCCTCTTCCCCGACGATGTCGTCCACCGCAACAGCTCGACGTCCCTCGTCCACCTCCTCAGATAAGGATCCATTATCCATCTCGTCGTCCCGCCGGTTTAGCGCCCCGTTCTCCGCCTCCAAGGAGCTGCTCCGACGATCGCCTCATCTATCGAGGCTGCTCCATCCCCACAGCGCCGCCTTAACCTGCTCCACCGGAACCGCAACATCCTCACTAACACCTCTGATGAAGCCAAGGCCTACTCGACGCCAAAAAAGAGGTTGTACACTCATTGCATCGCACGTTCTCCTTAACTCGACCTCCCGGCGCAGACGGTGCTCTATCCCGCACCCCCATGGAGTGGCTACCTTGAAGCCGGCGTCATGGGCGACATCTCCATGGTAGCTCTCCCCCAGTGCGAGGACCCTTTGGCGACAACGTCCATACCAGCCGGATCTGCTGCTGCTTCTCCGGCTCTCGCTCACTCGCTCGCGTTGTTACTGTTGCTCTGGCTCTCGCTCGCTCGCTCGCACTGCTGCTGTTGCTCTCCCCCTTGCTCGTGCTGATGCTTTGCTCCGATTTATCTACACATTAGTCGACTGAATCGACTTTTGGGTTAGTCGATTTTAGGGGGTGGGGGGGCTCGTCGGAGTTAAGGAAGAACCACCCGTAGCGCGGAGGGGGGGTTTGTCGGAGAGGTACCCTACTATCTATCTTAGGGTTCAGGGTCGGGGCGGGGGCCCTAGAGGGCTGGCCGGGGTGGTGGGGCAGCGGCAGATCGGCGGCGGGGAGTTGTTTTGGGGCGACTAGGCGGCGCTGGGGGTGGTAGTGGCTGGCGGCTCAGGGGGGTGCAGGTTGAAGATGAATTGCAGGCCCTCCCTAAACTACATGTCAAGTGCTTCTCTGCTACCATTGTGTTCAGTTTCGACAGTAATATTCAGATTCCATGGTAAATTTCAGTTTCGACAGTTAAGTTCAGAGTCAACAGTTTTTACCTCATCTGTTGTAGTCAGGTGGTTTTTGGTGATGTTAATTTTACATCAGTTTTACATCATCCGTTGGAGATTCTATTAGAATCCCACTTGAGATTAACGATGTGTGTCTTGTGCTGCTTCAGCCTTGACTTCTTACGGCTCACCGAAGTTGCTCCAACGACAGAACGATCCATCACAACAGAGCAGTGCCCTGGACGCCGTCTACAGATTCCTCAGATCTTCCTCCACACCTCCGACAGCCACCTCTGCCTCAACTTCTTCAGCGACCAACCCAATGATGCTGAGGTCGACACGGCTACGGCAAAGAGGTTGTACACTTGTTGCATCACTTATTACTCTACATTCATGTCAATCCATTAGGGCTATTTTGGTTCAACGAAAAAATATAGCAATAGGGAATTTTCCTATGGCACTCTACTATTCAATTATTCATGCATTTTGTTGAAAGGAATGGAGCAAAACATCCACCTAGACCTACTTTTCAAAATCCTATGCATGAAAACAAGACCAAGTGAATTAGTGGCAGAATAACATTCTAACTATACACGCTTTCATATGGTTTCACTTTATCTTGGCCATGTTTCTTTGCATTCCTGTGCTCTTCCTATTCCTGTGAACCAAACACCCAGGTTGACAGAAATCCTGTGTTTACAAATGCTCTATTTACCATGTGCATTCCTATCCTATTCCGGTGTTTTTCCTATCCCTGCGTTTTTAGAATCATGCAAGCCAAATGAGCCCTTACAGAATTACTTCAGTTATAGGTAGGTGTCGAAGGGAACTTTGTGTGGTTTGTCCTGCTCCTGCCGCGACGTCGTCCACCTCACCTGAGCTGCTCCATCGACAGAAGCATCCACCAAATCAGACATCACGACTCCTGACCGTCTTTCGCCGCCTCAGATCTCCTTCCCTGCCGCCGGCACCCACCACAACGGCATCACCATCATTGACTCAGCAAATGAACCTGAGGAGTACACGGGTCCACAAGAGAGGTTGCACTCTTTTGTTTCTTCTTATGTTATGCATTGCTTAAAATTACCTGCTACTTTATCGTCCTGTTCACCTCTTAGACTCCAAGTCAGGTCCAAATTAATGTTCAAACTTGAGTTCTAAATTAGTTGTGGGGCACATATCGAGGCAGCAATGAATAGTATCTCTGAATAATATCTGGTTCACCTAGGGTATGCCTACATTGTTCATCTTGGGTGGGAAACAAATAGTAAAGCAATCATCATTTGTCCTTTTATTAAACTAAAGCAATCATCAGCCTGCTATCATTATTTTTGGATCCATCTACTGGTTGTTACCATCACTCTAAATTTCTGCATGCTCTCCTTACATAATCTCACCATATTTTTTCCGTATGCATGACAGATATTGTACACAGTCATGCTGAACATGTAGAGAAAAAGAGAAGAGTTTTGCACGACAATACAATGTCATGCAGACATTGTTCCATGGTAGGTTCAATGACAAGCCCTCCCCCCTCTCCAGATTGTAATCCAGAGGAAGATATCTGTTCTGAGGCGGATTCAGACGCAGCTGACCACTCCTATTTACCCCCACGGTGTTTCCTCTACCTTGGCATGATGATGTTAGTCATATCTTGCATATGTTGCCTTGTAGTGCCTACTTTTGATATCATATATGTCATCTGCTTAGTTTAGAAATGTTCTGTAATGCCACTTGTTTGGTTTCTATATCATATATGGGAATTATGCAGTCTCATGTCTTTTAGCCAGCCATAATATATGTGAAATGTGCAATGCCATCCTGTTTAACCAGGAATCATATATTTGAATGATATCTTGCCCATCCTTTTCTTCATTAGATTTCCATTTGTCGATAATGCTTGTACATTAAACTACTCTTCCTGTGAATCAGCCCTTTGGGTGGGAGATGGAAAAATCTAGAGTGAAAACAAGGCCTTCAGAGGAGACAGTGCTACCTGTCGAAGTAGATCCCTTGTTGGGTCCCGATAGCTCCTCAGAGATGGATTCAGAGACATATGACCAGTCCTATTCCCCCACTGAGGTGTATGCTCTAACTTGGCACGGTTATACTGCTCATATCATGCATATGGTGTCTTGCATTGCATAATTTAGACATCATATACACAATATTCAACACCATGTTCTTAGTTCAGACATCATATCGAATGCCCTCTATTTAGCATATAAATTACATATGCGAATTAAATCACGCGGTCCTGATTACTTAGATAACATGTAGATGAATTATGTCATGCGATCTTGTTTAGTTATTCATCATATTTTTGAAATATGTTATGCTATGCTATCTAGTTTAGATAGACATCATATATGTGAAATTATGTCATGCTATCCGTTTTAGTTAAACAATATACATGTCAACTATTTCATGCCCTCTTTTTTCCACACTATCTATTGCATCTGTCTCTCATACAATGTTTGTACATTCAACTATGTTTCCTATTTATCAGCCATTTGAATTGGAGCTGGTGATGCAAGTATCTAGTGGAGTAAAAACACGGTCTTCAAACAAAACATTGCTACCTTTTGGTGGAGATAGCACCCCGGTTGTACATGCACAAGAACCAGCCCTACCACGCATAACCCAAACTCTCGCAGATTGTACCCCTACTGTGATGATCAGAGAACGAGCTTCACCCAATCTAACCCCAACCCCAGCAGATAGTAACCCAGTTTCTATTGACACAACACCATCTCCACCATAGAGCTCCGAAACAAGAGTGCTACCTCTTGAGCATGCGTTGGTTTTCCCTTGAAGAGGAAAGGGTGATGCAGCAAAGTAGCGTAAGTATTTCCCTCACTTTTTGAGAACCAAACAGTAGGAGGCTCCACGCAAGTCCCTCATACCTACACAAACAAACAAGAACCTCGCAACCAACGCGATAAAGGGGTTGTCACCCTTCACGGCCACTTGCGAAAGTGATATCTGATAGAGATAATATGATAAGATAAATATTTTTGGTATTTTTATGATATAGATTGAAAAGTAAAGATTGCAAAATAAAGTAGATCGGAAACTTATATGATAGAAAATAGACCCGGGGCCATATGTTTCACTAGTGGCTTCTCTCAAGATAGTATAAGTATTACGATGGGTGAACAAATTACTGTCGAGCAATTGATAGAAAAATGCATAGTTATGAGAATATCTAGGCATGATCATGTATATAGGGATCACGTCCGCGACATGTAGACCGACTCTTGCCTGCATCTACTAATATTACTCCACACATCGACCGCTATCCAGCATGCATCTAGAGTATTAAGTTCATAAGAACAGAGTAACACATTAAGAAAGATGACATGATGTAGAGGGATAAACTCAAGCAATATGATATAAACCCATCTTTTTATCCTGCTATCACAGGGAAAGAACACTGCAAGATTGAACCCAAAGCTAAGCACTTCTCCCATGGCAAGAAAGATCAATCTAGTAGGCCAAAACAAACTGATAATTTGAAGAGACTTGCAAAGATAACCAATCATACATAAAAGAATTCAGAGGATATTCAAATATATCTCATATATAAACTTGATCATAAACCCACAATTCATCGGATCTCGACAAACACACCACAAAAGAGTTACATCGAATATATCTCCAAGAAGATCGAGGAGAACATTGTATTGAGATTCAAAGAGAGAGAAGAAGCCATCTAGCTAATAACTATGGACCCAAAGGTCTGTGGTAAACTACTCACAACTCATCGGAGAGGCTATGGTGTTGATGAAGAAGCCCTCCGGCCGTGATCGATTCCCCCTCCGGCGGAGCGCCGAAAAAGGCTAAAAGATGGGATCTCACGGGTACAGAAGGTTGCGGTGGTGGAAATAGGGTTTCGTGGTGCTCCTGGATGTTTTTGGGGTACATAGATATATATAGGCGAACAAGGTCGGTCAGGGGAGCCATGAGGGGCCCACGAGGGTGGGGCGCGCCTACCCCCCTAGGGCGCGCCCTCCTGCCTTGTGGCCACCTCGGCTACTTCTTGTTGTCCACTCCAAGTCTCCTGGATTGCGTTTGTTCCAAAAAGATCGCTCCCGAAGGTTTCATTCCGTTTGGACTCCGTTTGATATTCCTTTCCTTGGAAACACTGAAATAGGAAAAAAAACAGCAATTTGGGCTGGGCCTCCGGTTAGTAAGTTAGTCCCAAAAATGATATAAAAGTGTATAGTAAGGCCATAAACATCCAAAACGGGTAATATAATAGCATGGAACAATCAAAAATTATAGATACATTGGAGACATATCAAGCATCCCCAAGCTTAATTCCTGCTCGTCCTCGAGTAGATAAATGATAATAACAGAATTTTTGATGTGGAATGCTACCTAGCATATTTCTCAATGTAACTTTCTTTATTGTGGCATGAATGTTCAGATCCAAATGATTCAAGATAAAAGTTCATATTGACATAAAAATAGTAATACTTCAAGCATACTAACATGTAATCATGTCTTCTCAAAATAACATAACCAAAGAAAGCTTATCCCTACAAAATCATATAGTTTGGCTATGTTTCATTTTCGTCAAACAAAATACTCCCATCATGCACGACCCCAGTTTTAGCCAAGCAATTGGTTCATACTTTTTAACGCACTTCAACTTTTTCAACTCTCAGGCAATACACGAGCGTAAGCCATGGATATATCACTATGGGTGGAATAGAATATGATGATGGAGGTTGTGTGGAGAAGACAAAAAAGGAGAAAGTCTCACATTGAAGAGGCTAATCAACGGGCTATGGAGATGCCCATCAATTGATGTCAACATGAGGAGTAGGGATTGCCATGTAACAGATGCACTAGAGCTATAAATGTATGAAAGCTCAATAAAATAAACTAAGTGGGTGTGCATCCAACTTTCTTGCTCATGAAGACCTAGGGCATTTTGAGGAAGCCCATCATTGGAATATACAAGCCAAGTTCTATAATGAAAAATTCCCACTAGTATATGGAAGTGACAACATAAGAGACTCTCTATCATGAAGATCATGGTGCTACTCTGAAGCACAAGTGTGGAAAAGGATAGTAACATTGTCCCTTCTCTCTTTTTCTCTCATTTTTTTGGTGGGCTTCTTTGGCCTCTTTTTTTATTTGGGCTTCTTTGGCCTCTTTTATTTTTCATAAAGTCCGAAGTCTCATCCCGACTTGTGGGGGAATCATAGTCTCCATCATCCTTTCCTCACTTGGGAAAATGCTCTAATAATGAAGATCGTCACACTTTTATTGATTTACAACTCAACAATTACAACTCGATACCTAGAAAAAAATATGACTCTATGTGAATGCCTCCGACGGTGTACCGAGATATGTAATGAATCAAGAGCGACATGTATGAAAGAATTATGAACGTGGCTTTGCCACAAATACGATGTCAACTACATGATCATGCAAAAGCAATATGACAATGATGGAGCGTGTCATGATAAACGGAACGGTGGAAAGTTGCATGGCAATATATCTCGGAATGGCTATGGAAATGCCATAATAGGTAGGTATGGTGGCTGTTTTGAGGAAGAAATAAGGAGGTTTATGTGTGATAGAGCGTATCGTATCACAGGGTTTGGATGCACTGGTGAAGTTTGCACCAACTCTCAAGGTGAGAATGGGAAATGCACGGTACCGTAGAAGCTAACAATGATGGAAGGGTAAGAGTGTGTATAATCCATGGACTCACCTTAGTCATAAAGAACTCATATACTTATTGGAAAAGTTTATTAGCCCTCGAAGAAAGTACTACTATGCTTGCTCCTAGGGGAAGGGTTGGTAGGAGTTAACCATCACGCGATCCCGACCTCCACTCATAAGGAAGGCAATCAAAAGAGCACCCCATGCAACAAGTTTGTTATACAACTTTTACCATACATGCATGCTACAAGACTTGCCAACTTTAACACAAGTATTGCTCTATTTCATAATTACCCAACTAGCATGACTCTAACATTACCACCTTTATATCTCAAAACAATTATCAAGCATCAAATTGATCATAGTATTTAATGCACTCTATATGGTAGTTTTTATTATACCCAACTTGGATGCTCATCATATTAGGACAAATTTTATAACCAAAGCAAACACCATGCTGTTCTAAAAGACTCTCAAAATAATATAAGTGAAGCATGAGAGATCAATAATTTCTACAAAATAAAACCATCGCCATGCTCGAAAAAGATATAAGTGAAGCACTAGAGCAAAATTATCTAGCTCAAAAGATATAAGTGCAACACATAGAGTATTCTAATTAATTCCGAATCATGTGTGTCTCTCCCAAAAGGTGTGTACAGCAAGGATTATTGTGGTAAACTAAAAAGAAAAGACTCATATCATACAAGACGCTCCAAGCAAAACACATATCATGTGGTGAATAAAAATATAGCCCCAAGTAAAGTTACCGATAGACGAAGACGAAAGAGGGGATGCCTTCCGGGGCATCCCCAAGATTAGGCTTTTGGTTGTCCCTGAATTACCTTGGGGTGCCATGGGGCATCCCAAAGCTTAGGCTCTTGCCACTCCTTATTCCATAGTCCATCAAATCTTTACGCAAAACTTGAAAACATCACAACGCAAAACTCAACAGGAAATCTCATGAGCTCCGTTAATGCAAGAAAGAAAAACCACCACTTAAATTACTGTAATGAACTCATTATTTATTTATATTGGTGTTAAACCTATTGTATTCCAACTTCTCTATGGTTCATACCACCCGATACTAGCCATAGATTCATCAAAATAAGCAAACAACACACGAAAAATAGAATCTGTCAAAAACAGAATAGTCTGTAGAAATCTGTAACTTTAGAATACTTCTCGAACTCTAAAAATCCTACCAAAATAGGTAGTCCTAGACAATTTGTCTATTTATCTACTGCATAAAGAATCAACTCAAAATCACGTTTCTGTGATTTATTAGAATTATTCTCGTGCGTGCAAAAGTTTCTGTTTTTCAGCAAGATCAAGTTAGCTTTCACCCAAGATGATCATATAGGTTCTACTTGGCACAAACACTAATTAAAACATAAAACCACATCTAAACAGAGTCTAGATGAATTATTTATTACTAATCAGGAACAAAAAGCAAGGAACAAAAATAAAATTGGGTTGCCTCCCAAAAAGCGCTACCGTTTAACGCCCTTAGCCAGGCATTAAAGCGAGAATAGATCTAAGTATTGCCATCTTTGGTATTCAATTCATAAGTGGCTCTCATAATAGATTCATAAAGTAATTTGATTTTCTTTCTAGGAAAGTGTTCCATGCCTTTCCTTAATGGAAATTTGAATCTAATATTTCCTTCCTTCATATCAATAATTGCACCAATCGTTCTAAGGAAAGGTCTGCTAAGAATAATAGGACATGAATGATTGCAATCTATATCAAGAACGATAAAATCAACGGGCACATAATTCCTATTTTCAACAATAAGAACACCATTAATTCTTCTCATAGGTTTCTTAATGGTGGAATCCGCAAGGTGCAAGTTTAAACAGAAATCATCGAATTCACGGAAACCTAGCACATCACATAAAGTTTTTGGAATCGTGGAAACACTAGCACCCAAATCACACAAAGCATAGCATTCATGATATTTAATTTTAATTTTAATACTAGGTTCCCACTCATCATAAAGTTTTCTAGGGATAGAAACTTCTAATTCAAGCTTTTCTTCATAAGATTGCATGAAAGCATCAACAATATGTTTAGTAAAAGCTTTATTTTGGCTATAAGCATGAGGAGAATTCAACACCGATTGCAACAAGGAAATAATATCTATTAAAGAACAATTATCATAATCAAATTCCTTTAAATCCAAAGTAGTGGGTTCATTTCTACATAAAGTTTTGACCTCTCCAATCCCACTTTTACCAAATTTAGCATCAAGATCTAAAAACTACGAATCATTGGGACGCCTTTTAACTAAAGTTGACTCATCTCCAGTCCCACTTTTACCAAGATTCATATTGAAAAACAAAGATTTAATAGGAGACACATCAATAACTTTCAAATCTTCATTATTATTTTCATGAAAACTAGAAGAACACGCTCTTACAAAGCAATCTTTCTTAACAGGCATCCTAGCGTTTCTTTCTTTGCACTCATCAATGGAAATTCTCATGGCTTTGAGAGACTCATTGATATCATGCTTAGGAGGAATAGATCTAAGTTTGAAAGAATCAACATCAAGAGAAATTCTATCCACGTTCCTAGCCAATTCATCAACTTTAAGCAATTTTTTCTTCCAGCAAAGCATTGTAATTCTTTTGAGAATTCATAAATTCTTTAACACTAATCTCAAAATCAGAGGGCATCTTATTAAAATTTCCATAAGAGTTGTTTTAGGAATTACCATAATTATTAGAGGAATTACTAGGAAACGGCCTAGGATTAAAGTTTCCTCTATACGCGTTGTTACCAGAATTATTCCTACCAACAAAATTCACATCCATAGATTCATTATTATTCTCAATCAAAGTAGACAAAGGCATATCACTAGGATCAATAGGAGCACTCTTAGTAGCAAACAATTTCATAAGTTCATCCATCTTTCCACCCAAAACATTAATTTCTTCTATCACATGAACCTTTTTACTAGTAGATCTTTCGGTGTGCCATTGAGAATAATTAACCATAATATTATCTAGGAGTTTAGTAGCTTATCCTAAAGTGATTTCCAAAAAAGTGCCTCCCGCGGCCGAATCTAAAAGATTTCTAGTAGCAAAATTCAATCCGGTATAAAAAATTTGTATGATCATCCATAAATACAAACCATGTGTATGGCAATTACGTATCATTAATTTCATCCTCTCCCAAGATTGTGTAACATGCTCATGATCCAGTTGCTTAAAATTCATAATATCATTTCTAAGAGAGATGATCTTAGTGGGAGGAAAATACTTAGAGATAAAATCATCTTTGCACTTATTCCATGAATTAATACTATTTTCTGGCAAAGAAGAAAACCAAGTTCTAGCACGATCTCTAAGCGAAAATGGAAATAACTTCAATTTAACAATATCATTATCCATGTCTTGCTTCTTTTGCATATCACACAAATCAACAAAGTTGTTTAGATGAGTAGCGACATCTTCACTAGGAAAGCCGGAAAATTGATCTTTCATAACAAGATTCAACAAAGAAACACTGATTTCACAAGATTCAACATCATTAAGAGGAGCAATCGGAGTGCTAAGGAAATCATTATTACTGGTATTGGAAAAGTCACAAAATTTAGTATTATTTTGAGCCATCGTGACAAGCAATCCAACACACAAGCACACAAAAAGGCAAGCGAAAAGAGGCGAACAGGAAAGAGAGGGCGAATAAAACGGCAAGGGTGAAGTGGGGGAGAGGAAAACAAGAGGCAAATGGCAAATAATGTAATGCGAGGGAGAAGAGTTTGTGATGGGTACTTGGTATGTCTTTGACTTGAGCGAAGATCTCCTTGGCAACGAAAGCAGAAATCCTTCTTGCTACCTCTTGAGCATGCGTTGGTTTTTCCCTTGAAGAGGAAAGGGTGATGCAACAAAGTAGCGTAAGTATTTCCCTCAGTTTTTGAGAACCAAGGTATCAATCCAGTAGAAGGCTCCATGCAAGTCCCTCGTACCTACACAAACAAACAAGAACCTCGCAACCAACACGATAAAGGGGTTGTCAATCCCTTCACGGCAACTTGCGAAAGTGAGATCTGATAGAAATAATATGATAAGATAAATATTTTTTGTATTTTTATGATATAGATTGAAAAGTAAAGATTGCAAAATAAAGTAGATCAAAAACTTATATGATAGAAAATAGACCCGGGGGCCATTGGTTTCACTAGTGACTTCTCTCAAGATAGCATAAGTATTACAGTGGCTGAACAAACTACTGCCGAGCAATTGATAGAAAAGTGCATTGTTATGAGAATATATCTAGGCATGATCATGTATATAGGCATCACGTCTGCAAAAAGTAGATCGACTCCTGCCTGCATCTACTACTATTACTCCACAAATCGACCGCTATCCAGCATGCATCTAGAGTATTAAGGTCATAAGAATACAATAACGCATTAAGGAAGATGACATGATGTAGAGGGATAAACTCAACCAATATGATATAAATCCCATCTTTTTATCCTCGATGGCAACAATACAATACGTGCCTTGCTGCCCCTGCTGTCACTGGGAAAGGACACCGCAAGATTGAACCCAAAGCTAAGCACTTCTCCCATGGCAAGAAAGATCAATCCAGTAGGCCAAACCAAACTGATAATTGGAAGAGACTTGCAAAGATAACCAATCATACATGAAAGAATTCAGAGGAGATTCAAATATTTCTCATAGATAAACTTGATCATAAACCCACAATTCATCTGATCTCGACAAACACACCGCAAAAAGAGTTACATCGAATAGATCTCCAAGAAGATCGAGGAGAACATTGTATTGAGATTCAAAGAGAGAGAAGAAGCCATCTAGCTAATAACTATGGACCCGAAGGTCTGTGGTAAACTACTCAGAACTCATCAGAGAGGCTATGGTGTTGATGAAGAAGCCCTCCGTGATCGATCCCCCCTCCGGCGGAGCGCCGGAAAAGGCTCCAAGATGGGATCTCACGGGTATAGAAGGTTGAGGCGGTGGAAATAGGGTTTTGTGGTGCTCCTACATGTTTTCGGGGTACGTAGATATATATAGGCGAAGAAGGTCGGTCAGGGGAGCCACGAGGGGCCCACGAGGGTGGGGGCGTGCCCACCCCCTAGGGTGCGCCCTCTTGCCTCGTGGCCACCTCGGCTGCTTCTTGATGTCCACTCCAAGTCTCCTAGATTGCGTTTGTTCCAAAAAGATCGCTCCTGAAGGTTTCATTCCGTTTGGACTCCATTTGATATTGCTTTCCTTTGAAACACTGAAATAGGCAAAAAAACAACAATTTGGGTTGGGCCTCCGGTTAGTAGGTTAGTACCAAAAATGGTATAAAAGTGTATAGTAAAGCCCATAAACATCCAAAACGGTTAATATAATAGAATGGAACAATAAAAAATTATAGATACGTTGGAGACGTATCAAAGAGTAGTTAGTAAGGCAGCTCTAGTGCCCAAAGGGCTAGTACTACCACGGTGAACCCCAACTCCACCAGTTAGTACGCCTATTCCTGTGGAGGAAGCACAACCAGCTAGTCGTAGTTTAGCATCTATCACATTTGATGTTGTTAAATCCTATGTGCGTATCTTCCCATCTTGGAAATATTATATTGAAGATGAAGGAAAATGCTAGTTGCAGGTGTTTGTCCAGGAGTTATGTGTAAGTAATGTTATTCATGGCAATTACTTTGCTTTGTCCCATACATCCTACCTCCATTATTGTTATAATACAACAAATTTTCCCATTTTTCTCTATAGAGAAGGACCAATTTGGAAACTCAGGATGAGGTAATATGTGCTAATACCTCTGCTATCTTCAAGAATGCTTGGTGGCAGTATCGGAATTACCTGAAGAAAACTTACTTCACCGACAAAGAAACTCATCAAATTCCCTTATGTTCTCCTGAGACACATTTACTGGATGATGACTGGGAATGTCTTGTTCTGTATTGGTCCCGAACCAAGAATGTGGTAAGGTCTATGAGCTCATTTTCTATTTTTATGTACTATATTCTTGCGTCTTACTGTACTCTGTTCATGTAGAACAAGTGCCTAAACCTGAAGAACAACCGTTCTAATTTAAGATTCCATTGCTATCATAGTTCAAAAAAGTGCTAGGTGTTAATTGTGCGTTTTGCCACCGCCTTGCGCTTTACTAACCAAAGCGCATGCTTATGCGAAGTTATGCACAGATTAAGCATAGTTATGCGCAATGCGTTTTGCCAATGCCTAGAGCCTAGGCGCGCTTAAGCGCTCGCTTAGGCGCGCCTTTTTTAACTATGATTTCTATCGTGCATACTGCTTTCTCTTGTATCACTGTATTTACTCGTACAAACTTATTTTTAAATTGAAGGATCCAATCGAAACTCCAATGGCACAACAGGTATGTTCACACATGTTTCTTTAACAGGTTTGCTCTTATCAATAGCTCTGCTGATTTCAATTTCAATTGTGTATACAGTTGAGTTCTCATATCATGCACATTACTAGCATCACAACAGAGCCAATAGTGTTGTTGTACATGTAGACCCGTGGTACCCATCTGAAATCTTGTTGTGTGGTGTAGTTTCCCACGTTTTGTATTCTTTCACTGCTGCTTTGTCTTGAACTGATTTGATTTGAACCGTGTCTCTATTTTAATTCGGCAAGACAATGCAGTGACCATAGGACATAGATATATGTTTGTTTGATGCTTTTATTATGTACTTGTACTTGGCAATAGAAGACTTGGTAGTTTAATCCTGTCCACCTTACTAATGAACTAGTTCACCAAAATGAGTATCATATACTAGTACATGCTAAACCTATTATGTGTCTGCTTGTTTCTTCTTTTAGAATGCTGACAGAATATTGGGGAAGAGTGCCTTATTAAGCAATGGTAAAGGAAGTAACGTAGATAAGGTTCGGGATAGTGACACATCCTTGTTCGTCTCCAACAAAGCTGATAAAATAGCCAAGGAAGACTATCTTGAAGACAGTGAGACAACCCCAAAGTCCTGTCTCGGTTTAGTGTTCGAGTTACTGGCCACTACAGCTTGCACAAGCTATTCAAACTCACTGTCTGAATCAGTTTGGTTTCTTGAGTCTCAACTAAAAGCTGAAAGACATCGATCAGCCATGCTGTGGCAAGAAGCGGAAGGACTGTGGAAGTCCCTGGAGCATTCAGATGCATACTTTCTAGTGCAACAACAAGCGTTGGAGGATTTTAGTGCCAAATAGGACAAAGCTAATAAGCTTGCTAAGCTTATTGCCAGCATGGTGGATACCCAGGATAACGTTTCTTGAGCTCTTTTGAAGTTGTTTCATTTATGCTCTTGTTTTGCTGCCGCGTTTATTTGCACTGGTGGCCAATTTTGACGGCCAGTGTATGTAATATGCTGCTTTGTTCCCTATATTTGCACTGGTGGCAAACTTTGATGCCCAGTGGATGTAATATGTGTAATAGCGGTGTAGGATCGAAAGTATGTCTAGAGCGGGGGGTGATTAGACTACTTGACCATATAAAAATCTAGCCTTTCCCCAATTTTAGTTCTTGGCAGATTTTCGTAACTTAGCACAAGTCAAGCAATCAACCTACACATGCAATTCTAACAGTATAGGAGCGGAATGTAAAACAATTTCATATGAAGGTAAAGGAAGGAGTTTGAGGAGGCAAACGCAATTGGAGACACGGATGTTTTTGTCATGGTTCTGACAGGTGGTGCTATCGTACATCCACGTTGATGGAGACTTCAACCCACGAAGGGTAACGGCTGCACGAGTCCACGGAGGGCTCCACCCACGAAGGGTCCACGAAGAAGCAACCTTGTCTATCCCACCATGGCCGTCGCCCATGAAGGACTTGCCTCACTAGGGTAGATCTTCACGAAGTAGGCGATCTCCTTGCCCTTACAAACTCCTTGGTTCAACTCCACAATCTTGGTTCAACTCCACAAGTGTAGGTGGTTCTCTCTCAGAAAATGTATGTTGGAAGTGTAGGCATGTTCTGATGGCTCTCTCCACGAATGAAGAGTGGGTGGAGGGGTATATATAGCCTCCACACAAAATCTAACCATTACACACAACTTACCAAACTCGGTGGGACCGAATCGTGAAACTCGGTCAGACCAATTTAGTAAATAATGTGACCATTAGGATTTTCGGTGGGACCGACATGTCATCTCGGTGGGACCGATATGGTTAGGGTTAGGACATAATGTAATCTCGGTGAGACCGATTACTCAAACTCGGTGAGACCGATTTTGGTAATAGATACATAGAGAGTTGGTCAGGTAAACTCGGTGGGACCGATTCACTCATCTCGATTGGACCGGTACGTTACGAAAGGGAAACAGAGAGTTTACATTGCAATCTCGGTGGGACTGATCGCTCATCTCGGTTTCACCGAAACGTTACGAAGGGAAATAGAGAGATTACAATCCCATCTCGGTGAGACTGAGATCCCTATCGGTGAGACCGAAAAGACTAGGGTTTGTGGCAGTGGCTATGTCATGAGAACTCGGTGGCGCTGTATAGAAAGTTTCGGTGGGTCCGAGTTTGACTTTTGGTGTGGGACATATGTGGATGTGAGAATGTAGTTGAGGGCTTTGGAGCATATCACTAAGCATTTTGAGCAAGAAACTCATTAAGCAACACCTCATCCCCTCTTGATAGTATTGGCTTTTCCTATAGACTCAATGTGATCTTGGATCACTAAAATAGAAAATGTAGAGTCTTGTGATTTGAGCTTGAGCCAATCCTTTTGTCCTTAGCATTTTGAGGGATCCACTTTTCTCATCCATGCCATGCCAATAATTGAGCTTTCTTGAAATATTTATCTTGAAATAGCATTAGCTCAATGAGCTATATGCTGTTAGGAATTACCAAAACCACCCAGGGATAGTTGCACTTTCAATCTCCCCATTTTTGTTAATTGATGACACCGTATAGATCAAAGCTTCGACAAATGATAATAAGATTGAAGAACATCGTCTCTTTGAGAAGTATGTGATAAGGAAGAGCTCCCCCTAAACTTGTGCATTATTTAAAATTTGCTTTGGACTGCAAATGCACAATGTGTTAGGATCATGGGTTACTCTTCCATGTCACATACATCTTGGTGGAGCGCTCAAAATGATAATGATTGAACACATGCACTCATCACCAAGCAAAGTGAATGATCATATAAGGATATAAAAGATAGTATCATCCAACAAGCATTAAGGTACCATATGATCAAACACATGATCATCCAAGTATCTCACAAAAGGCATAATGTATCAAGCAAACACACAAATAAAGAAGTTCAACCACCAAAAAACAAGAGAGATCAAAAGCAACACTCTCTCTCGAAGCCTATGATCTGTACATTTTTCTCCCCCTTTGGAAACAAGTTACCAAAAAGTTCACAAAAATGCATAGTGCTAAACGACTCTCAGGCTTGGTCTTCATGAGGTAGTGTAGAGATGACTCCAAGGATGAAAGCATCAGTTGATGTAGCTGGAGCTGGTGGCACTGAAGCTGTAGCTGGTGCAGATGATGTAGCTCTGGTGTTTGGAACAGGCACTGGAGCGGATCTTTGTCCTTTGGGTACTCTAGCAAATGCATCTGTAGTAGAATTTCCCTTCTTCTCCTCCACATCCTCCTGAAGTTGCTCAACTGCAGTTTGGATCTCAGTGACATTCACATCAAGAGAATAGAACTTCTGCTCAATGATTCTCTCCAAACTCTCCTGGTTTTGAGTCAGGGTGGCCACGCCCTTCTCAATCCTCAAGGTGGAGGCAATTAAGTAGCCAAGTTGATCTTGCTTGCTCTTCAGGAACACTTGAGATGCCTCTTCAGTAGTTGGCATCTTTGCAGCTTTCTCTGCCCTTGCTTTCTCTCTCTTCTCATGTGCTTGCACAGATGATAGTTCTTCCTCATTCATCTCAACAGTGTTATCTTCAAACTCAGGATATAGGGGTAGATTCTCCTTATCCAATAGATATGTGCATGTGCCCATCTTTGAGTTGATGAGCTCCTGAATGTATGGAGCATACCCACAAGATCTCTTCTAATCAGCTGTTGTTCTCTTGATTGTTTCCACAATCAGACTCATGACTTTGAATTTTTAAGGTATATCAAACAAGTGCAGCAAGTTGATAGCATGTCCTCTGATCATCTTGTGATCTCCTGACTTTGGTAGCAATGTGTGCCTAAGAATTCAGTTGATTGTAGGCAGACTAGACAACTAGAAGTGTATAGGTCCAAGCTTGTGTGTTTCCAAAGCTTTATCTGGGATCTCTCTGTACATGTGTGCCATAGAGTTGTGGTCTTTCTTCTTCTCAGCATATACATCCAAATCATCTTCAATTTCTTTTGGAGCTTTAATCAACTCAGCCCATTCTTCAATTGTGCATTGGTACCTAGTACCTTCAGACATCCATATGATCTTCCCATGTGGGTAGAAGTGAGCTGTGGAGTAAAACTGCATGATGAGCTCATCATTCCACTTGGTGAGCTTCTGGGCAACAAAGTCATCAACTCCACATGATTTGAAACTGCCATACACTCCTGGATAGTGAGCTTCATTCTTCTTGATGTACTCCCAATTGATCCATCTCATGTCACATACAATGGGCTTTTTATCAAGCAAAATTGTTTCATAAAAATCATGTTGCTCCTTTGTGTGAAATCTGTAGTCAACTGTTGTCCTTCTCCTCACAGCATATGGATCTGACTGTCTCCACAATCTCAGTCCAGCATCCTTTCTGATGTGCATGTCTTCAGCAACTGGATGAGCATCATTATGGTCAGGAATCTTGGGCTTCAACTTCCTCAAAATAAGTGAATCATCATCTTCTTCGGTAGCTTTCAGGCACTGGGGCCTTGTTCTTCTCTGATGCGGGTATATTTCTGGTGTCCCTCTTGGGTGCAGTCTTTTGAGCTGGAGCTTTGGGAGCAGACTTGGGCTTTGATGGAGCACCCCTGACTTGATAACATCTCCCATGAGCTTTTGAGTTTTAGGTGCTGGAGCAGCATCCTCTTCCTCTTCTTCTTCATCATAATCTCTCCTCATAGAGGGCTTGCCAATAACTCTGGCAATTGTCTTCTTGACCCTTTCCTTTCTTTTCTTGCCATCTCCAGTTTCTTTGAGTTCAAGAGTGAACTCCATAGTTTCTCTTGTGGCTACCTTCTTGGGTTTGGATGTAGGCACTCTTCTGGCAGATGCCTTCTTGTTCATGCCTGGCTTTGTTGCAGCAGCTGTGGCATACTCCTTGTTCAGCACTTTCTTCTTTGAAGTGGCCTCATCCTCAACAGCAATATAGTTCTCATCTTCAGAATCTGAGGTTTTCTTCTTCCTTGTCCTGGTGGCTGCTTTTGGAAAATTGCTAGGTGTGCTCCTGCTACCCTCATCATAACTGCTTGAGGTACTAGTGCCCTCACTCATATGAGCTTGTTCCTCTGACTTGTTCTGGCTATCACTTTGATCTGACATTTTGCAAACTTACTGATAGCAGACCCTATGAATAGATATAGATGAGGTAGAGTAGATGAGCATCACAAATCATGGAGGTTTTTGCAAAACAATTGAGTCAAAAACTTAGTTTTAGTTTTCCACAGAAACCATGTCGGAGCTACCGTTTTGTAAACTCGGTTATACCGAAGCAACTTTTGGAACCTAAACTAGTGAACTCGGTGAGACCGAATCACAGTTCAGTGGCTCCGAGACTGCTAGGGTTTCACAACAATGGATCTCGGTCACACCAATTTGTAATTCTCGATTAGACCAAAAATCACATGTGCAATGGCCTAAGCCAAACTGGTGAGACCGATTTCTACAACTCGGTCGGTCCGAGATGAATTCGGCGGAAACCTAACCCTAAATTTTCAAATCAAATCTAATCTACGGAGTGCTCTCGCAGGATAGAATGATTTCAAACGTGGCAAGAATCATGGCAAAGCAATGTGCTACACTACAAAAAAAGACACATCCGTGACATTTTGGGCCGAACGAATTTTTTTCTGTCATACATATGACACTTCTATGACGATAATTGTGACAGAACCCGGTATCATCATAGATGTGGTGGGCTCCTACTTCTATGACAAAAAATCATGACAGAAAATGGGCTTTTCGTCCTGGGCGGGCCGGAGACGTAGCTGCATGACATTCTTTGGGCCGTCCATGACGGAAAAAAACCGTGGTAGAAGCGAGGGGTAGGAAAATTTCGGGGAGTTGCCGGTTACGGTGGGAGGTCGGGGGCCGAGCGATGCGCGTTTCTCTCGTACACATACGCGCGTGTGTGCGAAGCGTTGGCTCTAACTATAACCCAGCGAGGCGTTGGGCTCTAACTTAACCCGAGTGATTGCACTACAGGCTACGCGTTACTGAACCCGAGCGATCGATCGATGGCTGTTAACTGAACCCGATGGAGCGATTCCTTCGCTACTCTGCTAACTGAAGCCAATCGATTGGTTGAACAGTGAGCGTTGCGGGGGGGGGGGGGTTGGATGAACAGTGAGCGGTGGCGTAGCCTCTGGATGAACAGGACCCCGTGGTGTGGAGGGCTGGATGAACAGTAGACGATGGAGGGGTGGCCGTGGAGGGGTGGTTGAATAGGACCCCGTGGTGTGGAGGGCCGGATGAACAGTAGACAGCAGAGGGCTGGATGAATAGTAGACGGTGGATGGGTGGTTGAACAGTAGCCGGTGGAGTAGCGCGCGGTGGAGGCTGGATGAACAGGAGCCCGTGGAGGCCGGAGGAGGTCGACGGTAGCCCGTGGAGGCTAGAGGAGGTCGACGGTGGAGATGAACAGTATCGCGTGGACTCCCGTTTTGTGGTATGCCACACCCCTCCCGATGAATAGGACCCCCGTTTCGACCGTAGGAGGTCCGTTTCCTCCGTTTTGCGGTACGCGACACCCCTCCCGATGAACAGGACCCCCATTTCGACCGTGAGAGGTCCGTTTCCTCCATTTTATAGTACGCCACACCCCTCCCGATCAACAGGACCCCCGTTTCGACCATAGGAGGTCCATTTCCTCCATTTTGCGGTACGCCACACCCCTCCCGATCAACAGGACCCCGTTCCGAACGTGGCCGGTCGAACACAAGGCCGTTTTCTCCATTCTGCGGTACGCCATTCCTCGTTTCCATTACCTGTTCCGTCCAAGCCGGTTGGCTCCCACGCGTTCCGTTGCCTCCCGATGAACACGGCGCATTCCGTTGCATCCCCATGAACACGACGCATTCCGTTGCCTCCCCATGAACATGACGCATTCCGTTGCCTCCCCATGAACACGGCGCATTTCGTTGCCTCCCCATGAACACGAGCCCTCACCGTACGTATGCGCGACTAGGCATTCGAGACCCCGCCCGTATGTACACATACGTGGCCGTATTTTCTTTCTTGCACCCTGGCCGCTATACGTACGTGTACATGCTACGTGCGCGCCTCTAATATGACATGTGCACACCTCTACTACGACACGTGCGCGCCTCTACATCGACCAGTATGTACGTACACGTTCGCGACCAGGATGACAATGCTACGTATGCTTCGACCAGGTGGGTCCCGACTGTCAGGCACTTCCTTGCCTGTGAAGATGTAGCTGGTGGGTCCCAGCAGTCAGGGGGGCGAATTGTTTTTTTTCCCGGATGCACTTCCTTGCATGCGAAGGTGTAGCTACTGGGTCCCAGTAGTCACGGGGGCGAATCGTTTTTTTTGCCCGGACGCACTTCCTTGCGTGCGAAGGTGTAGCTGCTGGGTCCCAGCAGTCAGGGGGGTGAATCGTTTTTTTTGCCCGAACGCACTTCCTTGCGTGCGAAGGTGTAGCTGGTGGGTCCAGCAGTCGGGGGACGAATCATTTTTTTTCCGGACGCACTTCCTTGCGTGCGAAGATGTAGCTGGTGGGTCCCAGCAGTCAGGGGGGCGAATCGTTTTTTTCCCGGGCGCACTTCCTTGCGTGTGAAGATGTAGCTCGTGGGTCCCAGCAGTCAGGGCGCGAATCATTTTTTTCTCGAAATATGGTGGCCCGTCTGGTGGGTCCCCGGTGTCAGGTGGAGGAATAACTATTTTTCACGTAATAAGGAGGCACTTCCTTGCGGCTGCCGTGGACCCAGCTGTCAGCCTCTCCACGTACAGTCCACGTCCAATGGAAGTCGTTCCTTGACCACGTTGACCACGCCGCGCCGAGAGCACCATGGTGGTGGACGACGGCGAGGCCTAGGAAGGGGACGACGCGGAGCCGGGGAAGACACGACAGTGGATGCACACGCAGAGAGGAGTATGAGGGTTCACTGGTTCGGTTGCGCTGCAGTCGCCGCAGAATAACAGGGGGTGTGGGTGAGTGGAGAGATGGCCTGGCCAGCGGTGGGAGTAGTAGGGGGCGGTGAGGCCTCCGCGGCAGCACAGCCGGCCACGGGAGGCAGGAGCAGGCGGCACGATCGACGCTGCTTTCGGCGGCTGGAGCAAGAAGACCAGAGGTTGAAGAAGCACGACGGCCGTTGGATGGACATCGTACGGTCACTGCAGTCAAAATCGTTTATATTGACTAAGTTGACAAAGCCCTTGGTACGTCAACTTAGTAGGCCCATAGGTCAGCTTCCGAAACGATGTGCCCCAGATGTCAGGGGGAGGAATCAATTTTGGGCGGGTGAAGCTAGAATATCCGAGATTGAAGAAGAAGCACGGCACCCGTTGGATGGACATCCAACGGCCACTGCTGCTAGAACCATGTATTGACTATAAGTTGATAAAGCCTTGCATACACGTCAACTCTGTTTTTTTAGGGGACGCGTCAACTTAGTAAGGCCAGAAGTGTGTGGCAGAGAACTTATAGCCCATTTGAGATTTGTAAGAATGTGTAGCCCATTTTTGAATTCTAATGGAATTTACTACATCCCATTTACTGTTTGTTAAAAGTACAGCCCATTTCAACCGACCATTCAAAACAGAATTCAATAAAATTTCCCACATTTTGATGGGATCCGAATATTTTTATCCCGAAATTTCTAGTCAGATTAAATACAATTTCAATATAAATTTATATTACGTAAAAATCCAACGAAACATTGCGCTCGCAACAATTAATGAAATTAAAATTTTCAATATTCCAAAAATAATATTTTATAAAGTAATCACTGTTTGGTGCATTTTTTATAGTTACTACCCAGTTTTTATAATTACATCCCATTTATTATTTCTTAAAGCCCATTTTCTTGTTAAGCCTAATGCATCCCTCCTAGGAAAGATTTGCAGCCCAGCGGGGCGGAGAATAACAACTTGACCTTGCCTGGGTATTCCTAAAAAAAGTATAGCTGGGCTAGCCATTTTCAGCTTGAAAAAAATTAATATCTGGGCTGGATATCTGGCCTGGGCTAGACGGGCCACAGCCCGCCCAGTTAATACCTGCAGCGATGTTTTCGTTGTTGTTCAGAGGAGAAAAATTAATATCTGGGGTAAACATCGAAAAACTCTGCAGTGCTCACACCTCAAAAACACAAATACTGCTCGAGCTGCTTGGTCCCAGCTGTCGGCCGCTTCTTGTGCAATTCTCTCGTTTATTGACTACTCCCTCCTTTCCGGTTTATAATGCTCAATTCAAAAATCTCACCAATCAAGGTAGATGGCGAGTGGTGGAATACTTTTTGTAGTTTTGCAAAAGCACCTAATTAATGCTCTTGTTATCCTCAAAAAATTATGTTTATCAATGCATTAATTGCAATGCATGCATGCATAAAGTACATGCATTGGTCAATTTTCTCTTAATACTTGCATGCAATGATTTAATGCACCTTGGAATCTGAACATGTGATGGAAAACAACCAAATTGAGCCTTATAAATGGAAAAACTAAAATTTTGAGATAAGCCCTATAAACCGGAAAGGAGGGAGTACATAGGTTAACAATGGTGTGGGACCGTGATGTCAAGAAACCAGGAGGAAGCAAAATAAATTATAGTTATATATATATATATATATATATATATATATATATATAATAAGGAGGCACTTGCGTACGTGAGGCTAAGGACCTGGTGGGTCCCCATTGTCATCCTATCCAAGTAAAGTCATCTCCTCGCCTGCGCACGCTTTCCGCCCGAAACAATCAGCGCGGGCCGCCCCGCTTCCCGGTGCAGGCGATTGCTCCGCCTTCAAACAACACAAGTGTTGTCCGTCCGTCCATCTGCCGCACATATTAATGATACGCGGTTACCGAGGCGGCTACTCCGGGGCCACAGATCCGTCCCTCTGCCCGCCCACCATTGCTATATAAACTGCTGCGTCGGCCATAGCCGGAGTCATCCGCATTCGTTCCCTTTCTCCTGTCTACACCACTACTGCCCACCTTGGCTTCCTCGCGCTCCAGTGCTCTTCGGGATGGGCGGACGATGGATCACAAGGAGATGGCAGCCATTGCTGCCAACCAGCTGACCAGCAGGCAGCCGAAGGACGACGACGTCCCAATGGAGAACATGGTAGTCGACGATCCGGCGCCAACCCCCTCCTCTGCGCCATCCTCGCCGGTTCATTGCACCATGACCATCAGCGAGGCCCGTGCCCAATATACGGACAGGGTGAGGCAGATGCGTGAGGAGCAGTTCCGGGAGGCGCAGGCCGACGCCGCCTACAACCACCATCTCCTCCAGGAGCACCTGCAGGCGGAGGAGCAGATCGCTGCGGAGCGGGCGGAGCAGGAGGCGCTGCTCGACTCGTACCACTCCGCCCGCAAGGGCCGCCACGAGCGCTGGTGGTATCGCATGCGGGTGGCGGAGGCTGCGGCCGCCTACAAAGAGGCTAGCAAAGAGGGCGATGAAGCGGGCGAGGCGCTGTTTGGCAAAATCGAGGATGAGGCAGAGGACAATGCCGGATGCGATGAGTCCCCGCTCCGCTGGCGTCGATGACGCCCTGCTCCACCGAGGCCCCGCGGCGCCTACAATGAGGCAGAGGACATTGCCAGCTCTGCCGAGGCCCCGCCCCACCAACAACGAGGCAGAGGACATCGCCGGCCTCAGCCGAGGCCCCACCCTGCCAGGAACGTGGGGGAGGATTTCCACCGCTCCGCTGAGGCGCCGCCCACCGGCAACGAGATAGAGGACATCACCGGCTCCGCCGAGGCCCCGCCCTACTGCCAACGAGGCCACGCCACACAGAAAACGAGGAAGAGTAGAACACGGTAGGTCGCCGCTGCTCGGGTCCAAGTAAGGCCACCGTTGCTACCCTCCGGTTGAAGCCAAGCTAGGCGGGTTGACCATTGACGGTCGGTTAGCTTCTTGGTAGCAACGTGGAGTCGGAGAGCCGCGCTGGAGAAGAACATTGCTTCTACTTAACTACTGGTGCAGTTGGCTGACTGACACGTGGGCCCAACAGGCCACATGTCAGTTACGCAACTGCACCTGCAGTTAAGTCACTGAAACTTCTGTTCGGCTCAGCGGGACACAGGTGGGTAGCTTCGGTTAATTAATTATACCTCCGCGCACCCCTTTTTAGTTTTTTCTAGAAAAGTAGGATGACCCCCGGCCTCTGCATCTGGGAGATGCATGCGGACACAAACACCCCTTTTAGTTGAAGAACGTATGAAATGTAATGAAATCCCGCATGTTTATATGAAATCTGACCGTGTATGAATGAATTTATTCCGATTAGTTTGAATTCCTGTATCACTGGCATTGGATGAACATGCAAAACGATACGTACTAGCATTATTCCCAGGGTGATCACCACGTTTGCAGCAGTTTCACATGTACTCCCTCCGGTTCTTTCTAGTCTGCATACAAGTTTTGTCTGCAGTCAAAGTATCTCTACTTTGACCAATCTTATACAAAAAAGTATGCACTTTCACAATGTGTTAAGTAAAAAGGAACAGAAGGAGTACAAAGAGTTTGAGCAGCTTTTTAGCGTTTCTGTACATTGCAATCAAACACACAGGCCTGGCAATTCATAGAGAACATTCAAAACAATCGATGATTATGCATCTCAGCGACTCACATGTCAGAGGCAATATTTACTTCACAACTAAAGAATAAAGAAAAAATTGATCGCCGCTGCTGACAGCAAAGGGCGTCCCATTCGAAAATATCAAACGCATATCTTGCTAAAATCAATGAGCAAAATTTGACAAGGTTGTCCCATTCCAAAATATCAAATGCCTACGATTGTGGAATGGGCAGGGTTTGCCATCAGTTCGGACATTGACATGGCACCTCGTGCTAAATAAACCAGCTGTTCTTTTTGTGCAGTTCCACCAAAATCAACCAAATTCGCGCGTAGCTTGTATGATTTCGCCCTTATATGTTGCAACGCCTTGAACTTATGGGCACCTCCTTTCTTGTGGTGGAAATGAATGATTCGATGTATTCATGAACATTTTGTGCAGTTCCCGTTGAAATCAAGCTGAGCACCCCTGTTTGCACAAATACAAAAAAGTGATTAGTATAAAGCAAACTGTACTATGAATTGACAGTTTCAACAGGCACATACATGGTCCATGTAGAGCACACTTTTAGAAAAATGGAACTCACCAGAAAGAATCCTAGAACAACATTGTACTCGCGCATCACAGCAAAAAAATGGAGATTTGTCAGTCCTTCTGAGCTGAAGTTAGTTTGGTCTTGTGGGGAGTAATGTAACCATCCTTCAACTGCTCCTTCTGATGAGAAGATAGACAGGGCTTCTTCATCCTGGCATAATCGGAACTAGTCACTTCACGTACTCCATATTCTTCTTCAGAGGAAGATGATCCCTGTTTGCTCGAAAAAAAGGAAAGGAAATATTTAAAACAACACAGATGAAGCACTTCTCAAGGACAATACCACTTTTCATGACAGTATCTAAACAGTAGCACAACACCAATAGAGATGACAAAGCTCAATCATATGGATGAAATCAGTGGGTGAGTACCAACATTTGTCAGGAGGCTGATTGTGTAGAGCATACAGATGAAGCACTTCTCCGGAACCATCTGTTGCTATCTACGGGGGTGGCCATGCTTACTATATACTCCTCGATTAGTTTAATGTTTCCAACATCTTCTTGTGCAGTTCCACTAAAATATATGGTATCTTCAAAGAAGATCCCTGTTTGCACAAGTAGAGATAATTACGTATGGCATCAAATCAGTGGCAAAACAATTGCTCGTTCCAGCCATAGCAATAAATTAAGATGCAAAACTATATCATTACTTGTGTCATCACAGTTCCAGTGCTTCATTACAGCACCGGGAGTTGATTTTTGTTTTTCTTCCGCTTGTTCTTCCCCTTCATCACTTGGTTCAATAACAGACAAGCTTCGCCTTCAATGTAAGATTTGGCATGTCAATTAGGGAGCACAAGTATAGTACTAAACTTAATTTTCTGATGAAAGTGGCAAAATACAGGCCAGCAGTTGTGAAATATCCTTATCTTACCTCAATGGGATATTACGGTGCACATACAGATTGGAAGTCTTGTCTCCATTTGTGCAGTTCACTAAAATCAAGCAACATTATCGTACAAGTAGCACAACATATGAAAGCACACTGCAGAATCATGTGAAAGAAGGCTAGTACTGACCTCTCATGATGCGGAATTCAAACAACTCACAAGAAGAAGATCCGAACCAAATTCGCCTTAACGGATAGGAAGTAAGATCTCCTCTTGTGCAGTTCCACTAAGATCAAGCAATCAAGCAACGTTGTCGGTGTGACATTTTGGTTGAACTGCACAAAACACTCTTAAAACAAAAGTGTTTTGTGTAGTGCAACAAAAGGTCACAATGGCAACAAGGTGAAGTAGATAACCCTGTTTACACAGAGGTGCAAAGGAAACAATTAGTGGTCAATAACGGTGGATGACACAGAAGCCAACAAAAAGAAGCATCTACCTTATCTAAATGGGAAAGAAAGCAAGACAGTAGCATTTCTCAAACGGTGGCATTGATTAATATTAACATAGAGATTATATTAACAATAAAATTCGTTAAACATGTAATTTGCTTTTAACTGTGGCATTGCATCAATTTTCCAGCGGCATTATTAGAGGGTGTTTGTTTACAGGGACATTTTGGTGTAGGGACTAAAAAAACTCCGTGTCAGTCACATCTAAACCAAACAGGAGGGACTTTTCGGGACTAAAAGTGGGCATTTGGGACTAAAGAAAGAAGACCCCGAGGGAGTCTTTTTGGAACTTTTTCCAACAGTTGCCCCTGCCACGCATCGCACCTTGTTTTTGTTAGTTCATTACTAGGGGTAACATGGTCTTTTATCATGTCATTTAATAACCTCTAGTCCATGTTTAGTCCCTGGAACCAAGCAGGTAGGGACTAGGGAGTTTTTAACCAAACAGGGACTTAGATTAACAACAACCAATGAGTTGCACGGGACAGTGGACGCACCAGCACCATCTGCATCTACCGATGTACTATGGTCATGCAGTCTGATGCAACAAAGAACAAACAACCAAGGAGCATATTTGTGTTGGTCCCAGTTTTGTTTTCTTTAGACACCTTTCCCTAGGTAAGCGCACGAAATCTAGTCCTGCTCAAACTCTACAGCCTTGTCCCTTCCTTTCCTTTTTGAACTATTACTTTTGCCCCTTCCTTTCCTCTTTGAACCACGTCCTAGATTTATGTGATACAACTTTCCCCACTACTTTCCCCCATTCCTTTCCTCTTTGAACCACGTCCTAGATTCATGCTATACAACTTCCCCCCTTCATTTCCTCTTTGAACCACGTCCTAGGTTCATGCTATATACAACTTTTCCCACTACTTTCCCCCACTCCTTTCCTCTTTGAACCACGTCCTAGATTCATGGTATACATGCAGCTAGAGCAATGCATGTGGAGTAAGTAAAATATACCTTAAGGTTCTTGGGGCGTGGTTCGGTGGGTGATGGGATGACGGCAAAGAAGAAGGGGTCGGAGACCCTCCCGCGCCGCCGCTGGGTGGAAAGTGAACGGCAACGCCTATAGTGGATTCCCTCCTTCACCGACGGTGATAGCGTTAAGCCTCCTTCCCTTCCCGGCGGACAGATCCTTCTGGCTCTTTGAGCAGCAGTGAGGGGAGAGAGAGGCCAACGAAGTCTTGTTTAGATCTGGAGAGGGTGAGTGAGGGAGTCCTGGACTAGGGGGTGTCCGGACAGAAGGACTATCATCATCGGCCGGACTCCAAGACTATGAAGATACAAGATTGAAGACTTTGTCCCGTGTCTGGATGGGACTTTCCTTGGCGTGGAAGGCAAGCTTGGCGATACGGATATGTAGATCTCCTACCATTGTAACCGACTCTATGTAACCCTAGCCCTCTCCGGTGTCTATATAAACCGGATGGCTTTAGTCCGTAGGACGAACAACCATTACAACAATCATACCGTAGGCTAGCTTCTAGGGTTTAGCCTCCTTAATCTCATGGTAGATCTACTCTTGTAATACCCACATCATCAATATCAATCGAGCAGGACGTAGGGTTTTACCTCCATCAAGAGGGCCCAAACCTGGGTAAAACATCGTGTCCCTTGTCTCCTGTTACCATCCGCCTAGACGCACAGTTCGGGACCCCCTACCCGAGATCCACCGGTTTTGACACCGACATTGGTGCTTTCATTGAGAGTTCCTCTATGCCGTCGCGATCAGGAAGGATGCCTCTTCCCGTCTTTAAAGACGGTGCCATTGCCAAAGGAGCCTTGGCCGCCAGTCAAGCTATCCGGCTAGGTGGCTTTCTTATGACCGCCTGTTCGGCCACCGCTTCGACAATGACCTCTCGGGTCATCAAAAGCGATCTTCGCATTAACTCGGAATTCGCCGAGCAGCTGGATCCAATGGAGCTCTTGTCTGCAAACGAGATCTTGGATCGCATCGCCGCCCTGGGAGTCGCTACAGACTACGATCAGATTGGGCTTAAACCCGATCTAAGAGAAATAAACTCTCCCCAGGCTACCCACCATGTTGCCGTGGTAGAAGAACAACGTGGCGATTCTTCCCCTATGTTAAAAACCAGTTATGTCCGCATTCCCGATCCCTCCATGCCGGACTCCCGCAGAGGGATGGACGTCAACCGAGTACTGAACCTAAAGTCAGGCAGCGGACTAGATCCGCGGGATGATCTCCAGCAATCCAAGCTTCCAAATCCGGAAACTCCTCGGCCCTTGAGCCTCAGATTGGGTGGGGTTCCGATTTTAGTTCCACCACCCACCCAAGTATAAGCGATCTATCACAAATACGGCAAGAGCCCGATGAGACAGTACATCATTACTGGGCCAGATTCCTCCTGGTCATGGACAGGATAAAGGACTGCCATGCGGAAAGCGCAATCTCTATTTTTTGCAATAATTGCACGGACAAGGGAATTATGAACGCCATAAATCGCCGCAAGGTCATGTACTTCGACAACCTGGCAACCATAGTATGAAAGTACTGCGCGATGGAGAGCGCCTGGAAAACCGAAACTAGATTTTGGGACAATCCGGCCCTTAACACAACCTTAGTCCGGAATAAAAGGGTGCCGCATATTCAAGCACCTGGATCAAAAACCAAAAAGCAAAAACCCCCTAAAGGGTACGGAACCGTACTGGAGGGATGGCTCAGCGGACCCTGCAAAATCCACAACGCAGAAGGCGCCAGTCCAACGCATAGCCTCCGGGCATGTTGGATACTACGGCAGGTGGCCAAAAGTGGCGAAGGGCTTCTAGCCCCGGAAAACCAACCTAACAGCACTAGTACGGTATGAACAGTCTTCGAGACTTTCGCATCAAACAATATGCGTAAACGAACAATCCGCAGCCTCGCCGAAGTCTACCAAGTAGCAACAGCAAATCCATGGAGCGACATGGCAATCACCTTCAATGCCAGCGACGAACCTAAATTCTGAACAGCCCAAGCTCTAGCTGCATTGGTTCTCAGTCCCATAGTGGACGGCTTTCGTCTCACCAAGGTACTCATGGACGGGGGCAGTGGATTAAACCTCATCTACGAGGAAACTCTCCAAAAAATGGAAATAGACTGGAACCGCATTGAGCGAAGCAGCACAACCTTTAGAGGAATAATCCCTAGTCGGGAAGTACGCTGCACAGGAAAAATCACACTAGATATGGTGTTCGGCTCACCGGACAACTATAGGTCCAAAGAAGTCACGTTCCAAGTGGCTCCGTTCAGCAGAGGATATCACGCTCTACTGGGACGAGAGGCATTCACAATTTTCCAAGCCATACCCCATTACGGGTACATGAAACTCAAAATGCCCGGGCCCAATGGAATTATCACTCTGATGAGTGATCCGGACATAGCATTACGCGCCGAGAACAAGACAGCCGCACTAGCCCTAGAGGCACTATCCGAAGCACTAGCGACAGAAGAACTCACGGCATTACGCTCCACGATGGATCGGGATGACGTGATACTCGATAAAAGATCCAAGTCCACATCTTTTAAACCAGCAGACGAGATAGTCAAATTCCCGGTCCATCCCATGGACCCCACAAAAACGGCCTCCATCGGGTCACAATTAAACCCTGATGTAGAGGCTGCACTACCAGAATTCCTTCGGGAAAATTGGGACATTTTTGCCTGGCACCCATCAGATATGCCAGGAATCCCATGCAGGCTGGCAGAGCACAGCCTAAATATCCTAAAAAGATTCAAGCCGGTCAAGCAGGCCCTTTGACGATTTTCCGAACCCAAAAGACAGGCAATGGGAGAGGAGCTAGCCAAACTATTGGAAGCCGGATTCATCAGAGACATAAAACATCCGGACTGGCTAGCAAACCTGGTAATGGTACCAAAAAAGGACAAATCCTGGCGCCTCTGTGTGGATTTTAAAGACCTCAATAAGGCCTGTCCAAAGGATCCTTTCCCCCTCCCCCGCATCGACCAAATCATCGATGCCACCGCGGGGCACAATTCATTGTGTTTCCTTGACGCATACTCTGGATACCATCAAATCAAGATGGCAGAAAGAGACCAGGCCGCAACGGCATTCATTACGCCATACAGACCATTCTACTTCAACACAATGCCCTTCGGACTTAAAAATGCCGGCGCAACATATCAGCGCATGATTCAGACATGTCTGGCTACCCAGATCGGCAAAACAGTGGAGGCATACGTAGACGATGTGGTCGTCAAGACCAAACACGTCGAAACTCTAATAGACGATTTGAGGCTCGCATTCGACAACCTCCGAGCATAAGACATTAAGCTTAACCCAGAGAAATGTGTCTTCGGCATACCATCCGGAAAGCTCTTGGGCTTCATTGTATCCGGCAGAGGAATTGAAGCAAACCCATCCAAGATCCGAGCTCTGTCACAATTGGACATCCCAAAAGACCTCAAGCAAATACAAAAATTGACTGGATGCGTGGCGGCCTTAAGCCGCTTCATCTCCCGTTTGGGAGAAAAAGCATTGCCTCTCTATCGCCTCCTCAGGCGCACCGAACATTTCGAATGGACTGACGCTACCACAGCCGGACTCGAAGAAATAAAAGCCGTACTGGCAACAAATCCGGTCCTGGCTGCGCCCAACTTGGGCGAACCAATGTTGTTATATATCGTGGCAACACATCAAGTTGTAAGCGCAGTGCTCGTCGTCGAACGAGAAACAGAAGGGCACAAATTCCCTCTTTAAAAACCAGTGTATTACGTATCCACTGTCCTAACTCCATGCAAGTCCCGATACCCACATTATCAAAAGATAGCGTACGCGGTGTTTATGGCATCCCGGAAGCTACGACACTACTTTCAAGAGTGTTCGATCACAGTGGTCTCCGAAGTACCTCTCAACGACATCATAAACAATCGCGATGCGACGGGCAGAATTGCAAAATGGGCCATTGAGCTTTTACCATTCGATATAACCTACAAACCACGGCGAGCTATAAAGTCGCAAGTTTTGGCAGACTTCGTCGCTGAATGGACAGAAGCCGAACTCCCTAAAGAGTACGGCGCATACTCCAATTGGATTATGCACTTCGACGGCTCTAAAATGTTGGCCGGTTTGGGGGCTGGCGTCGTCTTGACGTCCCCAACCGGAGATACAGTCCAATATGTACTTCAAATAATGTACACGGACTCCAACAACGCAGCCGAATACGAGGCCCTTCTACATGGTCTCCGGATGGCCATCTCCATGGGCATTCAACGCCTAGAGGTGCGCGGGGATTCAAACCTCGCGATATCCCAAGTAAATGGAGACTTTGATGCCAAGGATCCGAAAATGGCAGCCTACCGTAATGCCGTCTTAAAAATGTCAGCTCGGTTCGAAGGACTCAAATTCCATCACGTAGCCTGGGACAACAACCAGGCAGCCGACGTGCTGGCACGCATCGGCGCAAAACGCGACGCCGTTCCTCCCAACATCTTTTTGGAACGGCTATTTAAGCCCTCCGTACTATGGGAAGAGGAGTCCGGAAACAACAACCCAGACACAACCACGCCACGCAGCACCGAACATTCTGACATGGTAGGTGGCTCTGCCAATGAAATAACACCCTCAGTCGACGAAATAATGGCAGTAATCGCCTTGTGGACAGAACCATTCCTAGCCTACATAACTCGGCAGGAACTCCCCGAAGATCAAAATGAGGCTCGCTGCATAGTTCGGCAATCTAAAGCCTACAAGGTCCATGAGGGAGAGCTTTATAAGAAAAGCACAACCGGAGTCCTTCAAAGGTGTATCTCCGAAGAGGAAGGGCGAAATCTCCTGGCTGAAATTCATGCCGGACTCGGTGGGCACCACGCCGCAGCTCGAGCCCTTGTGGGCAAGGCCTTCCGTACATGATTCTATTGGCCGACGGCTCGGCCAGATGCTCAGAACTTAGTCAACGATGCGTTGGTTGCCAGCTCTTTGCTAATCAAAGCCACATGCCACCCACTGCCCTCAAAACTATACCCATCACCTGGTCGTTCGCGGTCTAGGGGCTTGATATGGTAGGACCCCTTAAAGGGGGAGCCCACAAGCAAAAATACCTATTGGTCATGGTGGACAAATTCACCAAATGGATAGAGGCCAAACCAGTTAAAACGGCCGAATCCGGACCCGTGATAGACTTTATATCAGGGCTAGTACACCGTTATGGTGTCCCCCACAGCATCATCACCGATAACGACACAAATTTCACGGCCGACGAGGTTAAACTCTGGTGCAAAAACATGGGCATCAAGCTCGACTATGCTTCAGTCTATCACCCCCAAACTAACGGTCAAGTCGAACGAGCAAACGGTCTAATCATGAGCGGCATCAAAGCCAGACTAGTGCGGTCCCTCAAGGAATCTAACACGCACTGGGTAGAGGAGCTCGACTCCGTACTCTGTGGGCTGCGGACTACGCCAAACCGCACTACCAGATTCACACCCCCTTTTTTATGGTGTACGGCGCAGAGGCAGTTCTGCCCTGCGACATAATTCATGACTCACCTTGCGTGCGCATGTATGAAGAAAGAGAAGCCGAGTTAGATCGGTAGGACAGTTTGGATGCCTTAGAGGAGGAGCGGGACGTGGCAAAAGCTCGTTCTGCATTCTATCAGCAGCAGGCTCGAAGATACCAAAGCTGAGAAGTACGGGCCAAGACTTACAATGTTGGCGAACTCGTTCTATGCCTGCCGGACAAGAAAAAGGACAAACTTAAGCCCAAATGGGAAGGTCCCTTCATCATCGACCAAGTCCTGACCGGCGGAGCATACCGTCTATGTAACGCATCGGATAACCGACTCGAACCGAACCCATGGAACGCAGCCCGTCTCCGAAGGTTCTACGCCTAGTGCCGGACTCAGAGTTCGTCTCCCTCCTCCGTCCACCTTTTTACATTATTCACTGTATCTTGTCCCCCTCCTTCTTCCTCTTTTATTTTTTTTATTTTTTCTTCCAGTAAAAAGCCTTTGATAGGCTGATTTGCGCATTGATCGCACACACGTGATGTGCTCCTAGCACTCATTATACCTGGGGTTTCTTTAACAGAAGCTTATTTGTACGGGCTTCATGCCCAATACATGCGTTATACTTCCGCATGTACCTTTTATTCACCATTATATGCATCGATATGACTTAAGTTTTGTCCAAGCTGGGTTGCCTGGCACCTATGCAGACCCCTACGTTCCCGATTGTTCGGCTAGGAGGTAAAGGGAGCACCTCTGCGATTGTTACTGTCGGGTCAGCCGGATGTGTACCTCAGACTGGGTGAAGCCGAAAGCTAGCGTTCTTAAGGGAATATTCGGTCGGTGACTTGAAAGATGATTTATTACTTATACAATTTATCTGCCCCCAGATGTTTTTTCTGCTCTTTTCGCAGTATGGGCATGCACCTTAGGGCATGCCTCCCTGGGAAAGGAACCCTTAATGGAACTATTCTCCCTGGAAGATGTTTCTAACTAACCATCTAATATAACATAACTAGTTGGGAACTTGTCTGATAAAGCACTTATGACCCCTACACCTGGTCTCCATGCATGCCCCAGTTTTTTCATAACTGAGAAGGTAATCAGACACACTCCGGACTCTAGGGTCCCGAGGTTGAAGCGAAAAGGTCGGCAAGGACAAACGATCTACAATTCGGCTAGAAGGCATTTTACATGTCATTTCAAAATACATCGTCAAATCGACTGACTGTACTCCTCTTCAATCCCGTCTAACAGGCTGTCTAATTACAGTCCTGTTGGGAATACTTAGCGGCCAACTCTACTTGGTCGTACATTATGCTCACAGGGATCTCCTTCCCATCGGGACCCACAGGTCCGACCTCGGCCATGTGGTTCGGATCCGCTTTGTTGTACCACGTCTTCACCATGGCCCAGGCCTCCCTAGCGCCTTGACGACAGGCCGATATCTTCCACAGACGGAAGCGCTGCCATGCTCCCTGAAGCTTCTCGGCAAGCCCTTCAAGGCTTTCGGGTAGGGAAACAGACGGCCATAAGGCCTGGGCGACACCACTCATCGCTTGCCGCACACGTTCGTGCAGTTGCATCAGCTCGGGGAGTTGGTCACCCGTTGAACCGGGCGTTTTCTCCACAGGGCGACCTGTGAGCACACCTAAAGACGAATTTCTGTCAGTCGACTTCCTCGCCGAACTCTTCTTTTCAAAAGAGTTTGCTCAAGCACTTACTATAAATGTCGCGACGAAGCCGCTGATTCTCCTTTACGGAGCCAGACAGTTGGGCCTACACACCTTTCAGCTCTTCTCCCAGCTGGGTGTGGGCATCCTGGAGCTTGTTCCTCTCCTGCTGCACCTTCATAAGCACCCTCTCGCCGGCCTTTAGCTGGCGCAGTAGCTGTTGCTTGTCCGGATCAAGTCCGGCAACATCTGCAATACTATTGTCAGACTCAGACGCACGCCGCACACTGCTTATCTTTTTGAAATATGTGTTACCGGAGGGGGTCTCGGTATCTCCTCCTGCGGCAGCTAGTGCGGCCTCCAGTTGGGCCTTGCACCCTTGTAGCTCCTAAGACAATTGGGTATTCTATTCCGTAAGATCCTGCATATCAAATGATCCTTAAATTAGTTATTTTAACTACTTTAAGTCTCGGGGGCTACTGGCATATACAACTATTAAAATACTTTACCCGTATGTCTTTTACATACTGCTCCGTGGCTCTGGCTAAACCATATTGAGCAGCACGAAGGTGCGCGTCTCCCGCGTTAAAGGCATTCAACGCCTCTGGGGAGAAACACGCGTCACGAAGAACTGCCCGGTGGCGCCTATGATTCATAGCGCTGTCCACCTCAAACCCGGTGGCGGACAGCCTGTCGGCATCCTCCGTTGGAGGAGTATCCGGCTCGCGCCTCGCGCTCGCCTCCCCCTCCGGACCAGGTGTTGGAGCCTGGCTGGCGGAGGCTTGGTTGGCAACCTCTCCGGGCACAGTCCGGCGAGCGCTCTTTCTCCTGCAAAAGTGATGAGCATTAATACACCTCCTAGGAATCTTTTCCTAAACAACGGTCACGAGCCATACCGTTGCAGTGATGTTTCGATTCGTACTGCACCCCTCTTCCGTCTGCTGGGCCGGACTGACCCTTGTTGGTCAGCCGCCGTGGGTTTGGCTTCCCGCCTTGAAGGCACCTCCTGCGAGACACCGTTGTATACAATGGTAAGAGATACGCGAGGACAAAGTAATGGTGTCAAGACTCCGGTCATGATTACCTGGGAAGCCGGAGATAAGCCGGGGTAGTCAGCCGTGATGGCGACTAGAGCATTGTCCATGCTAAGTTGGTGGAACACCCCACCGATCAGCTCCACCTTTATATCCAGATCCTCTTCGGAGGCCGGATCAAGGGATCTTCCCGGATCCTCGGGTTGTGGAGCCGGACTGTGAATGTCCTCCACATCCCGGCGCAGTTCCTGCGTCAAAATCATAGAGTAAGGCACTTAGCTTTGAAAGAACGGGTCGGATGAATAAACGTCCACTTACCTAGCTCCGAGGGTTATTCATGGAGAACCCATTCAATGGGCTCGTCCGGAGGAAGTCCTCCTTCTCCCCCTTGTACAGGCCGGACAGGATCTTCACCAGATCCGCGACCGATCCCGGCCCCTTGCGGCCATGACGGGTGGCGTCATTCTCCCCGTTGAAATCCCACATGGGGTGGCCCCTATATTGAAGCGGCTGCACCCCTCGCATAATGCACATGGCCATGACTCCAATCATGGTCAGTCCGGAATGGGCCAGCAACCTTATTCGGCTCATCAAATAATGGACGCTCCTGTCTTCCTCCTGTTGAGGGCTCCGCGGGCGCCAACTTAGGCGTTTCTTCAGAGGAGCCTTGCTGAACTCCGGGAGGCCGATCCGAACTGGGTCTGGCAGTGGAGCATCTTCCACATAAAACCATTCCGAGGGCCAGTCTTCGGACGCCTTCTTAGGGGTCCCGGATAGATATCCGGTCCCGGCGATGCGCCATATTTCGGCTCCGCCCACTTGATATATTGCTCCCTCGTAATAACGGGGTACGAGGCAGAATAGTCTCTTCCACAGCGCAAAATGGGGCTCGATGCCCAGGAACAGCTCGCAAAGAGCTACGAAACCCGCGATATGCAGAATGGAGGCGGGCGTGAGGTGATGAAGCTGGAGTCCGTAGAACTCCGGAAGACCCCGGAGAAATGGATGTATGGGAAATCCGAGCCCCCTTATTAGATAAGGGACGAAGCACACCCGCTCCCCTTTGGAGGGACTAGGGGTGGCCTCCGCTTGCTTTCCACCTTTGTAGGTGGCCAGCCCGGCTCGAACCGGGACCATGAAGGCCGGAGGAAGGTATCCCTCCGTTTGAAGTGTCACCAGCTCGTGGTGCGGAACTGAACATCTCCTCCAATCTCCTGGCTGAGGGCTAGGAGCGCGAGAGGAGGAGCCGCGTCGATGGTCCATGATAGAGTGGATTTTTTGTCAGAGGCGCTCCGATGAGTACTCGCGGAAGGAGGATGGTGTTATTTAGATCTGGATTCTTGCCTCTATTATAGGCAGATTATTGCCGCAGCTAGGGGGTAAAATATGAAAATACCCTGGCCTTTCGCATTCGTGCGACGCGTGGAAGAGGGCCATTATTTGCCATGGAAGCCAAGGAGCACAACATTTGTGTGGAAGCCGGACACTATTCGGCAAGCACATGGAATTTTGAGGAGAACACGCCTTGCAACGCCGAAGACAATATGCGCGCCGGACTCATCGTCATTGAATCCTGGTTCAGGGGCTACTGAGGGAGTCCTGGGCTAGGGGGTGTCCGGACAGCCGGACTATCATCATCGGTCGGACTCCAAGACTATGAAGATACAAGATTGAAGACTTCGTCCCGTGTCCGGATGGGACTTTCCTTGGCGTGGAAGGCAAGCTTGGCGATACGGATATGTAGATCTCCTACCATTGTAACCGACTCTATGTAACCCTAGCCCTCTCCGGTGTCTATATAAACCGGATGGCTTTAGTCCGTAGGACGAACAACCATTACAACAATCATACCATAGGCTAACTTCTAGGGTTTAGCCTCCTTGATCTCGTGGTAGATCTACTCTTGTAATACCCACATCATCAATATCAATCAAGCAGGACGTAGGGTTTTACCTCCATCAAGAGGGCCTGAACCTGGGTAAAACATCGTGTCCCTTGTCTCCTGTTACCATCCGCCTAGACACACAGTTCGGGACCCCCTACCCGAGATCCACCGGTTTTGACACCGACAGCGAGAGAGTGTGAAGAGAGCAACTACAAGCGCTGAGGCTCCAGCGGGAGAGGGCGAGAGAGCGTGAAGAGAGCAAGTACAAGCGTTGAGGCTCCAGCGTGTATATATATACTGGACAGAGAGTGTGAAGCGTGCAAACCCTAGAAATTTTTTTGACCAGTCAAAGAATCCTCCTGGCAAAAAATATGCTCAAGTGTAGTTACCGAACCCGAGACCTCAAGTTTGATGAGCGAATAGGCTAACCAGCTACACAACCCTCCCGTTATGTTCAACGAGAGGAAAATAACCTTTTATACATTCCTGTATTCGTGTGACAGGCATGACGTGTTTTTTTGTGTGTGTGTGGGAGTCATTAGGATTTCATTTATAATCGTGTCATGTGGCTTTGGTGGTAAGACTATCCACAATGGTGCAGAAATAATGCAGCCTTAGTCACCTTACCTCTCTCCACGTAGTACGTTGGGTCCCACCAGTCAGAGGGTGAAACAAACAAATTAATAAGAAAAATTAAAAGCGCCAGCAGTGTATCTTACTACCTCACACATCTCGCTACTACAAGGGAACACTGTCCAATTGATCCCTCTGTTCGCTCACGTACTATTTTAAGTGAATCCTTATTATAACATGCACACAAATTTTGGGCACTTGTATTCGACTTAAGTCAGTGTGCCACCATATCTCGTATACTTACTACTCCCTCCGTCTAGGTGTAATAAGTCACGTTAGAAGGTGCAACGGGACCAAGGTCCGTGTGTGTGCGTGTGTGTGTTTAACAGCTTGTGTGTGTTAGAGAGTGCGACAGATCGACCTACTCCTACAGAGATATGGTGTGTAGTGTATGATTTTAGCCGCGAGACTTGGTGCATCATCTCGTTTCCGGGCGTGTCCGCTAGGGACATGCGGACAGCTACCACACCCGCTCGTGACCAGCCTGGCCCACCTAAAGCCCCTCCATCGCCCGCGCGCGCTTCCCGCGCAAAATGGTCAGCGCCGCTCCAAAGAATCGGTGCCGCATTCATGCCTGGGCAGAGCGGACGCAACCTCTCACTGGCGCAAGAGTGATGGTTGCTTCGCCCGTCCAACTTACTTCTGGGTCTATGTGATTTGACGGCTCATTGGTCTTTATTACTGAGGTGGTAGGACTGCTGGATGTCCCACGCTTTCGGCGAAAGGAGGTAGTAGATTACAATTTTCTCCATTCTTACAGCGGAGGAGTGCAAGAGCAGTGAAAACACACAGGCTCAGTGATTACATGGCCCACATCACACTATCACCGTGCGACACCTAACTCTTTACATAGTACTCCCTCCGTTCCTAAATATTACTAGATGAGTCCCCGCGTGTTGCCGCGGAACATCGGTATATCTCTCTGCTCAAAATTATCGATTTCATAGAACTAAAAAAAATCTATAACCGCATGAAAAATGTGGTAGCCAAACTAAATAAACTCCCATCATCAGTTAGATCATCCCACGTAAGGAAAAAAGATCAGCCAACTCCTACTGCATAATGGGATTATATTTTTCTTTTTGACATGTTAATGGGACTTAAAAGCTCACTTACATGCATGCTACCGATGCATGCTTGCATGCAGACATGTTGATGTGATTTAAAACCCACTCACATGCATGTGCCACGGTATTTCTGCATGCATGCATGTGGCTTAGTGCGGAGCCTCTCAACGTCTAGATCAGACGGCTATTATGACTGATTTACTTCATCTAATGGCTACGTCAATTTTGATGATGTGGCTCAAGGAGAGGATAGAGAATTCCTAGTAGTGGGGGCTAGCTATTACTAGTTGATAAGTCTTTGTAGAGATTCCACTAGGTGAACTACATACGGAACAAAATGAATCTACACTTAAAATGCATCTATATACATCCGCATGTGGTTAATGGTGAAATCTCTACAAAGACTTATATTTAGGAACGGAGGAAGTACTAGTATAGTACTTGTACGTACTATAATTTATCAGCGAGATAAATTTGTACAATGCTATGAAGCTTCCAGCTCCTGTTACATGTATCTGGCGTCCAAGGTTGCCCGTTGCAATATTTCATCAAATACAAAGGAGACTAACATTCATGCTATTGCATCTCAATGATTGACATATCATAGCAAATATGTACTCCCTCCGTTCCAAAATAAGTGTCTCAACTTTGTGCAAACTTTAGTACAAAGTTGTACTACTACTAATGTTGACACTTATTTTGGAACAGAGGCAGCTAAAGAAAAAAAGATCCATGCAGTCCCTAGCCCTTGAACCGTGAACCCTGACCAGGCTTCAATTTGCTGGCAATGTTCGAGCTTCCTAATAAATGAAGTTTGCAACCTTTTGACCATCGGATCATTTTGTGCAGTTTCACCAAAATCGAGATGAGCATCCCTGTGACAAAGAAATTGAAGAAGCGTGATTAGAATAAGATTACTAGGACTAGTTGATGAGACATAAACTCATCACAAATACAATACGTAGAAGCCAGTAGAGGTATCAGGTATGTGCGGGGCAAACAAGTAGAGAAATATCCACAGGGAGTGATGTGGGCAGCTGGAGCAGTGGTGCAAGCCGGCTGTAAAGGGAGTTGTACCTGAGGGATGTAGCTCAACCTTGAGGAGGGCGGCGGGAGGTGGTAACTGCCCATGTCGCGGCAGTGAGCAAGGGATGAAGGCAACCTCACCGGCTTTGTGAGAGAGAACGGCGGGGACCCTTGATCGGGACGTGCCGACAGTGGGTTTTCGCCGTCGGCGACGGCCACCGCATCTACACTAAGCATCCACCCCTTCCCCAAGCGGACGTGATCCGTCGGGATGTTAGAGATGTGGCCACATTCATTTTGTAAAAGAGAGTGTGAAGAGAGCAACCCCAGCAAGCAACTGTGTAGGCTGGCCCGTCCTGACTATGTATATAGTGGAGTGGTTTCCTTTTCTCTCCATATGAACCTATCATATTGTGTACGTGCCACTGAAGAAGAAAAACATTATTTATAAATGACGCGGCACCTACTACTCGTTCTCCTATAACTTTGCGCTTGGCATCTCCAAAGTATTAACCTTGCGATTGGCTCTTCGCCTCTTTGGGATGTCGAGCAATAATGGTAGTGCAGTATATATCATTCAGGCTATATGAGACCAAATGAATTGCTGCACATCCACCACATGGGCAAGGGTCGAGGGGCGAGGGAGAGTGCTACTACATATGGAGCAAAATGAGTGAATGTACACTCTAAAATACGTCTATATACATCAGTGTTTCGAGTATGTACTAGTAGTTCATATTGAAATCTACTAAATGCCATATATATTCCAAATAATATGATATAATCTCTATAACCAAGGTAGTAGGGACGAGGAGTAAATGGAGGGGGTAGTAAATTTTTCTCCTCGTCCTGCGAGCCACCGCGCGCATGGGCGAGGGAGGAGCAAGCTTCACCTCATCCTGCGAGCCACCGCGCCTGTGGGCGGGGGAGACGGTGTACTAAGCAAGCTTCTCCTTGTTCTGTGAGTTGACGGGACACATCAAAAGTACTCCAGTGTATAGAGCCTTGCCTCTAAGGTAGGCCCCACATGGTTTGCCTCTTTTTTTAATTTAACATAATGCGTCAAGTCGCAATTTGTTTGTTCACCCGTGGTAGACGATCCTCCCTCCACCAAGTGGACAACCAGTACACGTGCCAAATTACCACGTGGGCTGCCTTTTTCATACAGAAATGAGCTCCACCATCGACCCGTGCGGGTGTGGTTGGGAAAGAGACGGGAGTACGTGCGCCGTGCATGCACCTCTTCTCCTCGTGCACGTCCCCCACCTACGTGGGTGTGTGTGAGAGATACAAACCGCGTTCGTGAGTGTTTTTTTTGTGGTGGGGGTAGGGGTGGGGTGGGGGTTTCTTTCGTGAATTATTTGTGGTAATATGTGTCAATGACATCTCAAACAAAATTTTGCATGCAATGTGTGTGAAATGGAGGCCTATCCATATCATACATAGAGGGTCGGGCAATCCACGTGAAGAGAGGGAGGGGTCATAGCTATCGATAGAGTCGAAGAGAGGATCAAGTGGGTGGGTGCGAGATCGATGAAGAGAGCCATCGAAATTGTGTGTGTGTGTGTGCGTGTGTGTGTGTGTGCAAGTCAAAGATATAGACTGGCCTACCGAAACGTTAGAGGGCACATGTCAAGTTTGTGTGTGGCAGGGAGACATGACTAGAGCGCTTGATGTATCGATGTGTGTGGGGTGAGGGGGTGAGGGCGGGGTAGGCAGAGGCCTAACTATAGAGGTAGAACGACTCGTATATGTGTTGAGAAGGAGAGACCTAGCTATGTCTTGAGGGAGATTGGTCGACATCCATACATAACTGAAGGACGGGAAATATGATGGGACAGAGAGAGAGAGAGAGGAGAGAGAGAGGGAGGGAGAGGGAGGGAGAGGGGTAGAGTGCTGGATGGGTGATGGAGTTGCTTCTCGGAGATGTTGGGAGAGGCCTACTAGACAAACTGAGGGTGGAACTGCAATGTTATCAATAAGAGTGGGGCTGTGTTTCTGTGTGTGCCTGTGCGTGATAGATTTGTCGGGACGCATCCATGGATGATGAAGGGGAACCATGTGTTTGGTAAGCAAACCTAACTAGATCGGTAGTTCAATTGTTGTTTGTCGGAGGAAGGGAGAGGCACAACTAATGAGGTTGATCGATCGATGTGTGGGTAAAAACGAGTTATAAGGACCTAGCTGGCTATATGTATAGCGAGAGATCAGTCAGTGTACGTCCATTTGTTAGAGGCAAATAAGGCCCAGCAAGACGGATAGATAGAGAGAATGGAGCTAGGAGGTGGTGCGAGAGGCCCAACTACTAGCTAGATAGGGGGAGGAGTGTGCGGTTGTGAGATCGATGAAAAGAGGGGCGAGAGTTTACACGTGTGTCTGACCATATGAGAGACACGAGGCAAGGACACATAAAGGAGGAGATTGAAGCTGTGTGTGTATGCTGTAGGCAGGCATCGCTGGAGAGGTTTATCGATCGGTGTGTGTCGGAAAGGAGTTGTGGAGACTCTGGGAGAACGACCTAAAGAAAAAAATGAATGTGCCCGGTGGATAGAATGCCGAGGGAGGGGGAGGGCGAGGAGGGCGTGTGCATGCACGAGAGAAAGTTAGTGGTAGCTACAAAGGTTAGAGGATTGTGTGGGTGTAAGAGACTAACAAAGATCATAATTTGATATGAAAGCGGATTCATATATTTGAATAGGAGATCATAGTGTTTTAAACATTGCATGCATGAATATAGCGGTGATACACGTGTTGTGCACATGTTATACCATAATGTGATAATGCATGGCGTTTGCAACTCACAGCTAAATGCCGAACAATCTAAACCATACTATACATCAAACAATCTCACATTTTATTTGAATTTGTGATAATGTGCGGCGTTTGCAGCTTACAACTAAATATCGAGCAATCTAAACAATACTATATATCGAACATTCTCACATTTTATTTGAATTTGTGGTAATGTGTGGTGTTTGCAACTCACATCTAAATACTTGTAGGCGTAGGGGGCGGGGCACCATACATAATGTGATAAACACATTATACATATGAGACATGGTTTAGATTATGAAGATCTAGCTAGAGCTAGAAATGTAATGTGATTTGAAATCAAAATAAAGTGGATTCAAAAAATCTAGTTCGAGTTCATATAGTACACATAGTTCATATGTAACTCGAGACTAATCATGTGGTGTGCTGTGAAGATAATACACAAATGATGGTTTAACTTGACAATAATGATGATTGTAGATCTTATTAAAACAGAGAAACAAATTCAAATGCTTTGACTTCACAACAATCATTACTGTAGATCTTATTCAAATTTAATTCATATTGAAGCGGTAGTATATACGTTTGGAATGCACTAAAACGTTCATTTGAGTAGTAGGTTGCATGCATTATACACGTAGCGAAATATTTTAATTGAACATAACATGAATTCAAAGTTTTGAATGACATTTTTAGTGCGCATTGATTTGGTACAGTACACATTAGGCTTGTCCGGAAATTTCAACCCGCTCCTTGTTAGCCCGAAATATTTAAGATATATCTTTGTCTCGTTGTGCTCCGACAACTCCCTCCATCTCAACCCGCGCCTTGCTATTCAGAAATTACAACGCGCGCGAAAACTCCCACCTCCTGTGAAATCCCGACATGCGAAATGCCCGTGGTACCCCTGAACCGAAAGAACCGCCTCAAATCGGTGGGGGGGTACTTTCGTAACTTACCCCACATTTCGGACAAGCGCGTCTCTAAGCCATGGTTCCCCACTGCCATCCCATCCGCCCACCCATTCATACACCGAGGCCGCGAAAACCCGCGACGAAACCCCACACCCTGCTTCGTCCGCCACCCAGCCGGTGGCTCTTCCCTGACGACGCCGTCCACAGCAACACCTCGACGTCCCTCATCCACCGTACCGGATGATGATCCATCATTGATCTCATCGTCGCACCGGTTCAGCCACCCCGTCCTCCACCTCCAAGGAGCTGCCCCAACGTTCCCCTCGTCTTTCGCGCCACCACCATTCCCACACCACCCTCTTCACCTGCACCACCGGAAGAGCATCATCATCATCGTTTCCTCGGATGAAGCTGCGGCCTAATCGGCGCCACCAAAGAGGTTGTACACTAATCGCCGTATTTTCTTCTTGATTCGATATCACGGTGCTTCCGGCGCTCCGTCCCAAGCCGACATGGCGCGGCTCCATCCACAGCGGCGTCACCGGCCACTTCCTCAACGGAGTCGCTCCCTCGGCGGCGACGTCCACATCAGTAGGATTTGCTGCTGCTTTCGCTCTCGCTCGCGCTGCTGCTCTGCTCTTGCTCTCAGTCCCCTGCCTGGTCTGCTCTTGCTATTGCTCTTGCTCGTGCTACTGCCCTCGCTCTTGCTCTTGCTAGCGATGCTTCTTTGATTTGGCTACACTTTAGTTGACTGAATCGACTTTTGGGTCAATCGATTTTCAAGGGATGGGCTCGCCGGGGTGAAGGAAGAACCAGTCGCAGCCGGGAGGGGGGCTCACTGGAGAGGTACCCCACTATCTATCTTAGGGTTCAGGATGGGGGTGGTGGTCGCCGGCGGTGGCGGGGCATTGGCGGGACAGTGGCGTGGGGATCGCCGGAGAAAAAGCTCGGCACGGGGGGCCTAGAGGGATGGCCGGGGCGGCGGCGGACCGGCGGTGGGGAGTGTTTTTGGGGCGGGCGGGGCGGTGCACCGCCGGCTGCGGGCGGCGGGGGCTGCTGTTTGGCCGGTGGTGGCTGGCGGCTCAGGGGGGTGGAGGTTGAAGATGAACCGCAGGCCCTTGATTTCGTATCCGACGGCTGCAAAGTCGACTGGCCAGAGATGAAAAAGTCAGTCGACCGACGTGTAGCCTCACCTTGCTAGTGCGTTCAGTTTCGACAGCAAAATTCTGTTTCGACAGTTAGGTTCAGTTTCGACAGTTAAGTTCAGTTTTGACAGTTAAGTTTAGTTTCGATAGTTAAATTCAGAGATGAGCGGCTGATGTATTTTACATCTAGAACTTTGTGGTTATGTATTTTACATCATGTATTGGAGATGCTATTAGAATTCCACTCAGGTTAATGTTGTTCGTTATCTCTCTTATCCTGCTTCAGCCTCGGCGTCGTACAACTCACCGGAGCTGCTCCAACGACGAAACCCTCCATCACAGCAAAGCAGTACCTCGGGCTCCAGACGCCTAAGATCTTCTTCCCCTCCTCCGACAGCAAAGTTAGCCGGAGCATCCTCACTGACCAACCCAATCACGCTGAGATCGACATGGCTTCGCCAAAGAGGTTGTACACTTGTTGCATCTCTTTTTTACTCTACATGTTATATATATTGTCCACTGAGCACACGGATTTGTTCCTTTAGTGTCTCCTTGAAAGAAAAAACGTTGGAATTTTAATTTTCACTTGTCCTCCTTTTCAAATTCCTATTCATGAAGCACAAGACTAAGAGATAGTAGCATAATAGCATTATAACCATACATTTTCTTGTGGTTTGACTTAATCTCACCATGCTTCTTTGCATCCTGTGATCTTCCAATTTTTGTGAATCAAACACCCAGATTGGCAGAAATCTTGTGTTTTTAAATTCTCTGTTTTGCACGTGCATTCCTATCCTATTCCTGTCTATTTCCTATCCCTGCATTGTTGGAATCCTCCAATTCAAACGAGCCCTTACAGAATTACTTCTCTTACAGATAGTTGTCAAAGAAAACCTTGCGTGGTTTGTCCCGCTTCTGCTGCGGCATCGTCCACCCCAGCTCAGCTGCTCCAACGACAGAAGGGTCCAGCACAGCAGGGATCCGGCCTCTAGACTATCTTTCGCCGCCTCAGATCTTCTTCCCCGCCGCTGGCAGCCATGAAAACTGCATTACCATCATCAACCGAGCAGATGACCTCGAGGACTACACGGGTCCGCAAGAGAGGTCGCACTCTTTCGTGTCTGCTTACGTTATGCATCGCTTAATATTACATGCTACTTTATCGTCCTGTTCATCGATTAGACTCTGAGTCAGCTCCAAACTAATGGTCAAACTTGAGTTTTTAAATGGTTGTGGGGTACATATCGGGGCCGCTATCAATAGTATCTATCTACTATCTGGTTAATCTCCGGTGTCTACTATGAGTTTCATGTTGGGTGGGAAACAAACAGTAAAGAAGCCATTATCTGTATTTATTAACTGAAGCCATTATCTGCCTGCTATTATTGGTTTTGGGTCTATCCACAGGTTGCTACCATCACTCTGGATTTCTGCATGCACTCCTTACATAATCTCACTATGTTTTATTCCTATGCATGACAGTTATTGTAAACAATGGAACTGAACATGTAGAGCAAAAGAGACGAGCCTTGCGTGGCAATATAATTTCATGCAGACGTCGCTCCATGGTAGGCGCAAAGGCAGCCCCCCTCCACGCATTTCGGATTGTAATCGAGAGGAAGATATCTGTTCTGAGGGGGATTCAGAAGGAGAAGATAACTCATATTTACCCCCTGAGGTCTTCGCTCTAACTTGGCATGCTGATGTTGGTTATATCATGCATATGGTGTCTTGCATTGCTTACTTTATACATCAAATATGTCATCTGCTTAGTTTAGACATCCTTTGTGCGAATGCCATCTATTTAGTTTATTCATCGTTTATGTGAATTATGCAACGCCACCTTGTTTAGCCAGGCATCATATATGTGAATTTTGCAATGCCATCCTGCTTAGCCAGTCATCTTATATGTAAATTATATTAGGCCATCCTTTTGTTTCGTTACATATTACATTTGTCAACAATGTTAGTACTTCGTGTGCATCAGCCATTTGACACGGTGATGGCAAATTCTGGAGTGAAAACAAGGTCTTCTGAGCAGACTATGCTATCTGACGAAGCGCATATCTCGCTGGTTATGGATAGCTCCTCAGAGGAGGATTCAGAGACAGATGACCAGTCCTATCCCCCCCCCCGAGGTGTATGCTCTAACTTGGCAGGGTTATGTTGCTCATATCGTGCGTATGGTGTCTCGCATTGCTATGCATTTGATTAGTTTAGACATGCTTTGTGTGAATGCCACTGTTCAGTGTCTAATTACCATATATGTGAATTATGCATTGCCATCTTGTTGCAAGACATTATATATGTGAATTATACAATGCTATCTTGTTGCAAAGGCATTATATATGTGAATTATGCAATGCCATGCTGTTTAGCCAATCATCATGTATGTGAATTATATCATGCTATCATTTTTTTGTATTACGTGTTCCATTGTCGACAACGTTTGTATATTCAACTACTCTTCCTGTGCATCAGCCATTTGAAGCGGTGATGGAAGTATCTGGAGTGAAAACAAGGTATTCAGAGCAGACAATGCTACCTGCTGAAGCAGACATCTTGCTGGCTACAGAGAGCTCCTCAGAGGAGGATTCAGAGACTGATGACCAGTCCTATTTCCCCCCTGAGGTCTATGCTCAAACTTGGCAGGGTTATATTACCCATGTCATGCATGTTGTCTTGCATTGCTTAGTTTTTACATCATATATAGATTGCCATCTGCTTACTTGCTTACTATATAAATCATATATTTGAATTATATCATGCCATCATGTTTACATAGTACATACACATCATCTATCTGAATTATGGCATGGCAACCCATTTAATAAAGACATCATATAGTTATATCATCTCATCCTGTTTAGTGTTTACAGTCATCATATTTAGAATTATGGCATTCTATCCATGAATGTATGTGAATTATGGCATGCCAACCTATTTAATAAACACATTATATAGTTATGTCATGTCATCCTGTTTACATAGTCTCATATTTTGAACTATGTCTTTCCATCTTTTTTAGTTAGCCATCATAATGTGAAATTGTGTCATGCTATCCTGTTTAGTTAGCCATCATATATGTGAAATTGTGTCATGCTATCCTGTTTGGTTAGACAACATAAATATGAATTATTTCATGCCCTCTTTTATTCCCCACTATCCATTGCACCTGTCTATCATACAATGTCTATACTTTCAATTACTTTTCTTGTTTATCAGCCATTTGAATTGGAGAGCGTGATGGCAGTATCTAAGGGAGTAACAACACGGTCTTCAGAAAAGATAGTGCTACCAGTTGATGCAGATAGAACCACGGTTGTACTTGCCCAAGGACCAGATCCACCACACATAACCCAGACTCTCGCAGATTGTACCCCTACCCAGTTGGACAGAGAACCAGCTACACCCCTTCTAACCCCAACCCCGGCAGATAGTAACCCAGTTCCAGTTGACACAGCACCGTCTCCACCACAGAGCACCCAAAACAAGCGGTTAGTAAGGGAACTGCAGTGCCCAAAGCACGAGGACCACCACTCCGAATCCCAACTCAACGCTTAAAGGAGAAGAAGATTTGTTCTCAGGTCAGGTTCTGTAGCTATGGTTCATACTCCTTTGCTCTTGCATTACTGTATTTACTCATACCAACTATTTTCAAATTTGAAGGATGGAATTGAAACTCCAATGGTGCAACAGGTATGTTTTAAACCTGTTTCTTTAACTGGTTTGCTGTTGTAACCTGCTCTATGTTGATTTCAGTTTCAATTGAATAAACAGTTATGTTCTCATGTCATGCACATTACAAGTGTTGTTATTGCTCTATAGTTACCCACACTTATATTCTGTCTATTCTGCTTTGTCTTGAACAAATATTATTTGAACTGTGTCTCTATCTTGATTTGGCAACAAAAACTAGAATGATATAGACCATAAAGTGACCATGGTACATAGATATATGTTTGTTTCATGTTGTTATCCTGTCCACTTTACTACTGAACTCATTTACCAAAATGAGTTTCATATACAACATGGTAAACATGTGATGTGTCTGCTTGTTTCTCTTTTAGAATGCGGACAAAATATTGGAGAACAGTACCGCGTTATCCAATGGTAAAGGAAGTAATGCAGATAAGGTTCAAGATAGTGAGACATCCCTGTTGGTATCCAAGAAAGCTGATAAAAACTATCTTGACGACAGTGAGGGAACCCAAAAGTCCTGTCTTGATGTAGTGTTCGAGTTACTGGCCACTACTGCTGGCACAAGCTCTTCGAACTCGCTGCCTGAATCAGTTCGTGTTCTTGAGTCTCAACTTCAAGTTGAAAGACATCGATCAGATGTGCTGCGAGAGGAAGCTGAAGGACTGAGGAAGTCCCTATAGAATTCAGATGCATATTTTCTGGTGCAACAGCAAGCGCTGGAGGATTTAAGCGCCAAACAAGAGAAAGTTAATAAGCTTGCTAAGCATCTTGCCAGCATTATGGGTACCCAGGATATTGTTTCTTGAGATCTTCTGAAGTGGTTTCAGTTTTGGATTTGTTTTGCTGCAGCGTTTATTTGCGCTGGTCGCCAACTTTGACAACCAGTGTATATGATATGTTGCTTTGTTCACTATATTTGCACTGGTGGCGAACATTGATGCCCAGTGGATGTAATATGTGTAACAGCCATGATAGCCTAGCATAAGTTGCTTGCTTATTTATTTCCTTGTTGTCTTGCTTATTTGTTTGCTTGTAGTTAGTGCAGTTCTTTTTAAAACTAGGCCACAATAACCATGGGCTAATATTTACTGTAGTGACACTGGGCCTTCTACGGGCCGTAGAAATAGTGGGCCTTCTATGGGCCGTAGAAACAGTAGGCCTTCTATGGGCCATAGAAACAATGGGCCTTCTACAGGCTGTAGAAACAATGGGCCTTCTACGGGCCGTAGAAACAATGGGCCTTCTACGGGCCGTATCATCAATGGGCCTTATATGGGCCGTATGACCATAACGGGCCATCGTTAAAACGCCGTATTTGACGATGCTATGAAAACGGACCAACGTGTTAACGACCCACAAACAGGCCGATGTAACCACGGGCTGAATTTGGCCCACAAGCAGAAAATGATAGTAACGGGCCATAAGTAAACGAATGCTGGAAATGAGCCCAAGAATAAATGGGCTCTAAGAAGGCCGAAAGATAACATTTGCTGGAAACGGCCCAACTAAATAACGAGCCCTTAATTGGTATAAAGTGATATACTATTCATTACAAGCCAGTTTCACCATGGGCCGTTAATGGGTGTAAAGTGATACACTGTTCATTGCGGGCCAGTTTCACCACAGGCCGTTAATAGGCCAAGAGTTACATAGGGCCTCATATGGGCCGAAAGACGTCATGGGCCATACATGGGCCCGAAGTGAAAACGGGCTGGAATCATATTGGATGGCCCAGATGATGCTACTGGGCCTAATTCGTATAGGGCGTAAGGGGCCTTGGGTTAGCGGGTTGTAAATGGGCTATATGCGAACAAGCCGTTAACAGACTTTCCATGGGCCGGCCCGCCATCTTTTGACCAAGTCAAACGGGCTGGCCTTTTCACAGGAATGGGCCTCTGTTGGGCCGTGCCACGTGTCGACGTATCATAGGCGCCTTCTGTCCAATGAGTCGATGACATCTATCCCAACGGTGAGCCGACACGTGTTTCCTCCAGCCAATGATGATTTTACATGTGGAAAATCCCCATTGGTTGGGGCTGTTAACAGGTTATCAGATCCAAAACCCGACCCGATAGCGTAACGGCGTTCCGTTACGGTGGATGCCACGTGTCGGTCACCCTTGACGAAAGCACTTCTGTGACGCGTGATTTATCGTCATGGAAGTGGACACTTCCGTGATGATAATTTTGGTAATGTCATGGAACACTTCTATGACAGCATAGGTATGACTATCTTGATTCTATCATAAATTTGTCATGGATGTACATGCGGGACAAAAAACGCGACCTATTGTGACAAAAACGTATCATCACGGAACTGTATTTTTTTGTAGTGCTAGGAATCGGGGTTAAAGAATAGCACAAAGTTTCAAGTTCATACCGAAATGCGGCGGTGAACTTGCTACGGCGGCAACGGCGGGGCAGAATGTCGTTGACGGCGACGGAGACCAGCGGCGGGAGGTTGCTAGTGGCGAGGAGGAGGATCCGGAGACCCGAAGAGGCAGAGCAGCCTATGCGTGGGCGAAGGGTTTCCAATTTTTTTCTAAAATTTGACCCGTGAGTATATATAGCCTGACCCTGTCGGTGTGACCGAGTGGAACAACTCGGTGGCACCGAGATGCAAAACTGTAAGCAGTTACTGCAACTCGATGTGACCGAAAAGTTCTAATCGGTTGCACCGAGGTTGAAAACCTAGATCAACTTAGTGATCTCGGTATGATTGAAAAGGGTGAATCGGTCAGACCGAAACGCACAAAGAGGTTTTAGAAGTTTAAGTCTATGACGATTCGGGGACTCCGAGTGCTCCTCACACAGAGTGGTTCGAATCTAACTTGATTTAACTTATGTAGCATGAATAGAGTTTGAGAGAAGAAAAGCATAGATAGCTAGAGAAGGTTCTTAGGCATTCTTGTCCATCCACTTGGCAAAAGGAAAGAAACCAAACAATCAAAACGACAAGTGGATGTCTTCTAATGGGTAAAATATGCAACCATCATGCTCACACAATAAAATGGCAAATGAAATTTGTGAGAAAGCATGCACAAACAATTCTAGCATCTATCAAACAATTGGCGATGACTAGGTCATCTATATATGAGTATATTGACATAGGAGTCAAATGAGAACATTTGATCATAGGTCATACTCATCGTTTAAGCACAAGTGGGGTTACCACTTTTACATAAAGCATTGTTGGGTTCACACCATTAGAGTTGCTCTAGCTCAATTCTTAGAGTAAAGCTCCCCCTAGATGTGAGATCTCCCCTAAGAGGGATGAACTAACCTTGGGTTTTGTTGATGATGACTTCATGTAGGTGTTGAAGATGTGGATGCTCAATGTTGATGTAGATCATTTGGAGCAATCCAGTGGAGTGAGTTGCACTTCAATACCTACATGGGTTAGTCCCACAAGGAACAAACAAGGATATCCATAGACATAGAGTGATGCACACACACAAGATGATGTCCATGAAAGCATTAGGTTACCTTGTCCCTTGTCTTACCAACAAGAGGGTTTGTGACTCCATGAACTAGTGCAAGATGTGGAAGTTGATTGCACTTGCCCTTGCCAAAATGATATGAGTGAAGTATGTTGGCGGAGTCACCCTCAAGAACTCTCTAGTTCTTCTTCTTTGGGATCCACATCATCTTGATGGGAATCCTTGGAGTTGTAGATGTACTTGATGAAGTAGAACTTGATGTAGTCTTGGGAACCCACTTGACCAAGGCCTTAGGAGCTTTGTCAAATGCATCAATCTCCTCTTGAAGCTTATCCTTGCCTTTTTGCTTATGGTCTTGTGGTGGAAGATCATCTTGAGCTTGTGTCCCTTTGAAAGAAGTAGGATCATACTTGTCTTGTTGAGGAACAAACTTCGTCTTGGGGTATCGATCTTCTTCCCACTCAACTCCATTGGCATTGAACTTCCATTCAAAACCAACACCTTGATTCTTATGGTGCCTTCCTTGCTTGCGTACAATTTCCTCGAATTGCTTACTCCCGGCAAGGCTCTTGTAAACACCTTTCTCTATAATTCCCTTCAATAAGCTATTTTCTTTCTCAAGTGTAACTTGGCTAAGAGAATCATTAGTGGAATCAACAGAACTACTAGGAGCAACAACATTGGATTTAGGATGATTATTGTTACCACTAGAGGAAGAATCTTTCTTGTTCTTGTTACTAGACTTGACTTGAGGCATGTAAGTAGATAAGAGTAAACGCTTGGCAATGTAAGAAGAACTTTTCCTGCAAAGATCATCATTGACTACCTTTAAAAACTCATGCTCTTGCTCAAGGTTGAGCTTTTCAAAGCGTAACTTCTCATGAGTCTTTAAAAGTTCTCGATGATCTTCCAAGATAGTTTCATGAGCTAACTTAAGAGTGTTTAGTTCTTTAGTTAGGCACTCAATATTCTCCTTATCATTGTCATTCGTTTTATCTTGATTAGCATGGTTAATTGACGTTCCATCATAGTATTCATCACTAGAGTTGTCAACAAGTAAATCATCATCACCTAACAAGTCATATTCATCACTATTGAAATCAACATACTTGGGGTGTGATACCTTTGGGCCTTTAGCCATGAAGCATCTTCCAATTCCTTCATTTGGTGAGTCAAATATGTCGTAGGAGTTGGTTGACACAAGTACTAGACCGGCAACTCCTTCATCTTGATTATATTTAGAGTCGGAGTGATAGCTTCTCTCGGAGTGATTGTCGGAGTCGGAGCCGGATACCCATTCACCAACATGAGCTTGATGTCTTAATTTTGTGTAGCTCCTTGATGACTTGTCCTTCCTTTCCGAATCCTTGCTTCTCCAGGATGTTCTTCGTTCATAATGATCATCTCTACTCCTTATTTATCTTGATGGTGATTCTTCTCTTCTAATTCTTATTTTTGGAGAATCTTCTCTTCTTTTGTAGGGAGCCATACACTCATTGGAATAGTGTCCGGGTCTTCCACAATTGTAGCAATTACGCTCACGCCTAGAAGATCTTTTGTCATTGTAGGACCTTGACTTGGAACTTCTTTCCTTGCTTCTACTCTTGTAGAACTTGTTGAAGTTCTTCACCATTAGGTTCAATTCTTCATTGAAGGCTTGTTTCTCACTTGATGATGTGGGAGCTTCACATGAGGCTTTGTAAGCACCACTTGACTTGTTGTGGAGATCTTCCTTATCCTTGAGTGACATCTCATGAGCAACAATTCTTCCAATGACCTCTGTTGGCTTGAAATCTTTGTAATTGGGCATCATTTGGATCAATGTGCACACTGTATCATATTTTCCATCCAAGGATCGTATGATCTTCTTGATGATGAATTTGTCGGTCATCTCTTCACTTCCTAAGCCGGCAATGTTATTTGTGATGAGAGCAAGCCTAGAGTACATTTCAGCGACACCTTCACCATCCTTCATTTTGAACTTGTCAAGTTGACTTTGAAGCACATCCAATTTGGATTCCTTGACGGATATCACAAGCTTGAGCATTGTATTGCAGCATCTTCAACTCTTCTGCGTTAGCTTCACGGTTCGGTTCTCTCCCATCAAACAATTCACCTTGCAAGCCAATACACACAATAGCCCAAACGGCGGGGTTATGTCCAAGAATATGCATTTTCATCTTATGCTTCCAACTAGCAAAATTAGTACCATCAAAGTAAGGACCTCTATGGTGGTAACTTCCCTTGCTAGACGCCATACTCTCCTAGGTTGTGAAACCAAGGCTATGACCACCAAAAGCTATGGAAATCAAAGCAAATGGAGACCAAAGCTCTGATACCACTTGTAGGATCGAAAGTATGTCTAGAGGGGGGGTGATTAGACTACTTGACCAAATAAAAATCTAGCCTTTTCCCAATTTTAGTTCTTGGCAGATTTTAGCAACTTAGCACAAGTCAAGCAATCAACCTACACATGCAATTCTAAGAGTATAGCAGCGGAATGTAAAACAATTGCATATGAAGGTAAAGGGAGGAGTTTGAGGAGGCAAACGCAATTGGAGACACGGATGTTTTTGTCGTGGTTCCGATAGGTGGTGCTATCGTACATCCACGTTGATGGAGACTTCAACCCACGAAGGGTAATGACTGCGTGAGTCCACGGAGGGCTCCACCCATGAAGGATCTACGAAGAAGCAACCCTGTCTATCCCACCATGGTCATCGCCCACTAAGGACTTGCCTCGCCAGGGTAGATCTTCACGAAGTAGGCGATCTCCTTGCCCTTACAAACTCCTTGGTTCAACTCCACAATCCTGACAGAGGGTCCCAAGTGACACCTAGCCAATCTAGGAGACACCACTCTCCAAGAAGTAACAAATGGTGTGTTGATGATGAACTCCTTGCTCTTGTGCTTCAAATGATAGTCTCCCCAACACTCAACTCTCTCTCACAGGATTTGGATTTGGTGGAAAGAAGATTTGAGTGGAAAGAAACTTAGGGAAGGCTAGAGATCAAGATTTATGTGGTAGGAATGGTATATCTTGATCTCAACACAAGTGTAGGTTGTTCTTTCTCAGAAAATGTATGTTGGAAGTGTAGGCATGTTCTGATGGCTCTCTCCACGAATGAAGTGTGGGTGGAGGGGTATATATAGCCTCCACACAAAATCTAACTGTTACACACAACTTACCAAACTCGATGGGACCGAATCGTGAAACTCGGTCAGACCGATTTAGTAAATAATGTGACCGTTAGGATTTTCGGTGGGACCGACATGTCATCTCGGTGGGACCGATATGGTTAGGGTTAGGGCATAACATAATCTCGGTGAGACCGATTACTCAAACTCGGTGAGACCGATTTTGGTAATAGACACACAGAGAGTTGGTCAGGCAAGCTCGGTGGGACCGACACATTACGAAAGGGAAACAGAGAGTTTGCATTGCAATCTCGGTGGGACCGATCGCTCATCTCGGTTTCACTGAAACATTACGAAGGGAAACAGAGAGATTACAATCCCATCTTGGTGAGACCAAGATCCCTATCGGTGAGACCGAAACGACTAGGGTTTGTGGCAGTAGCTGTGTCATGAGAACTCGGTGGCGCTGGATAGAAAGTTTCGGTGGGGCCGAGTTTGACTTTTGGTTTGGGACATATGTGGATGTGAGAATGTACTTGAGGGCTTTGGAGCATATCACTAAGCATTTTGAGCAAGAAACTCATTAAGCAACACCTCATCCCCTCTTGATAGTATTGGCTTTTCCTATAGACTCAATGTGATCTTGGATCACTAAAATAGAAAATGTAGAGTCTTGTGCTTTGAGCTTGAGCCAATCCTTTTGTCCTTAGCATTTTGAGGGATCCACTTTTCTCATCCATGCCATGCCAATCATTGAGCTTTCCTGAAATATTTATCTTGAAATAGCATTAGCTCAATGAGCTATATGTTGTTAGGAATTACCAAAACCACCCAGGGATAGTTGCACTTTCAAGCGGTAATAGGCTAGCATTAGTTGCTTGCTTATTTATTTCCTTATTGTCTTGTTTGGTTGTTTGCTTGTAGTCACTGCTGTTCTTTTTCCGTGTCTTTCTAGTGGCCACAATAACCTATTTTTGGTAACTACGCCACAATAATCATGGCAACACACAGACTATTGTAACCATGGGCCTCCTGCGGGCCGTATGATCCATGGGCCTTCTACGGGCCGTAGGATCCATTGTTCTTCTATACGGGCCATAGGATCCATGGGCCTTCTACTGGAATAGGATCCATGGGCCTTCTACGGGTCGTAGGATCCATGGACTTTCTACGGGCCGTACGATCCATGGGCCTTCTGCGGGCCATAGGATCCATTGGTCTTCTACGGGCCATAGGATTCATGGGCCTTCTACGGGGCGTATAATCATTTTGCCAATCATTGCCCGTACTATTGGTGGACCATAACGGCCGTTAATAGGCCGTATTTGATAACTCTATGAAAACAGCCCAACGGTTTTTCTGACATGAAAATGGCCCAATGTATTAACGGGCCTCAAACGGGCCGACTGTAACCACAGGCTGAATTTGGCCCACAAGCAGAATATGATAGTAACATGCCATAAGTAATCGAATGCTGGAAATGAGCCCAAGAATAAATGGGCCCTGAGAAGGCCGAAAGATAGCATGGGCTGGAAACGGCCCAATGGAATAAAGTGATACACTATTCCTTATGGGCCAGTTTCACCACGAGCCGTTAATGGGCCAAGAGTTACAAAGGGCCTCATATGGTCTGAAAGGCGTCATGGGCCATACATGGGCCGGAAGTTAAAATGGGCTGGAATCATATTGGATAGCCCAGATGACGCTACTGGGCCTAATTCGGATAGGTCGTAACGGGCCCTGGGTTAGCAGACTATAAATGGGCTATATGTGAACATGCCATTAATAGCCTTTCCGTGGGCCGGCCCGCCACCTTTTGACCATGTCAAACGGGCTGGCCTTTTCATAGGAATGGGCCTCTGTTGGTCCGTGCCACATGTCGACGTATCATAGGCGCCTTTAGTCCACTGAGTGGATGACATCTATCCTAATGGTGAGCCGACACGTGTTTCCTCCAGCCAATGATGATTTTACACGTGGGAAATCCCCATTGGTCCGGGCTATTAACGGGTTATCGAATCCAAAATCAGAGCCGATAGCTTAACGACATTCCGTTACGGTGGATGTGACGTGTCGGTCACCCTTGACGAAAGGACTTCTATGACGCTTGATTTATCATCATGGAAGTGGACACTTCCGTGATGATAATTTTGGTAATGTCATCGAACACTTCTACGATAGCACAGGTATGACTATCTTGATGCTGTCATAAAATCTTCATGGATGTACATGCATGACAAAAAATGCGCCCTACTGTGACAAACACGTATCATCACGGAAGTGTATTTTTTTAGTGTACGGAGCCGCCGCCAAGCCCTATTCTTCCTCGGGAGGGCTGATCTGGAGTCCGTTCGGGGCTCCGGAGAGGGGAATCCATCGCCATCGTCATCATCATCCATCCTCCATCACCAATTTCATGATGCTCACCGTCATGCATGAGTAATCCCATTGTAGGCTTGCTGGACGATGATGGGTTGGATGAGATTTACCATGTAACCGAGTTAGTTTTGTTAGGGTTTGATCCCTAGTATCCATTATGTTCTAAGATTGATGTTGCTATGACTTTGCCATGCTTAATGCTTGTCACTAGGGCCCGAGTGCCATGATTTCATTCTGAACCAATTATGTTTTCATGAATATATGTGAGTTCTTGATCCTATCTTGCAAGTCAATAGTCACCTACTATGTGTTATGATCCGGCAACCCCGAAGTGACAATAATCGGGACCACTCCCGGTGATGACCATAGTTTGAGGAGTTGATGTATTCACCAAGTGTTAATGCTTTGGTCCGGTACTCTGTTAAAAGGAGGCCTTAATATCCCTTAGTTTCCAATAGGACCCCGCTGCCACGGGAGGGTAGGACAAAAGATGTCATGCAAGTTCTTTTCCATAAGCACGTATGACTATATTCGGAATACCTGCCTACATTACATTGATGAACTGGAGCTAGTTCTTTTATTTTGGGTCACTAAAATTTAAAAAAAATCACAGAAAGGAAAATGCATAGGAAAATGTACCAAGGTGGGTCCTCAAGGAAGCAAGGACCAAGGCTCGCGATACGTGAGCCAGACGATGAACCACCGAGGGAAGCTCAAGTGCGGCCTTGTGAATGGCCGTCAGAAGAGTTTATGGTCCAAGCCGGATTCAAGGATGAATTTGACGCGTATGTGCGTAATGCTGATCTTGAGGACTTTATAACCAGGGAAGAGGCAAACGAATATGAGAGGAGGACAGAGGCAGCTCGCCTCCAAGCTGCAGCTCGTCAGGCAGTAACTGGTGCATCTCAGTACAGCCCCGACTATGACTTTGGATATCCCCAGGCCAGTACTGGCCATAGACCAACTTAGGCCAAAATCCTAAGCTTGGGGGAGTACGTATTTCTCACCGACATTATATTCACGTTCACACACTCATGCTAGTTGTCGGTGCTCATACTTTTTCATTGTACTGTCCATGCTAGTTTATTTCCTTTTCTTGCTTTCTTCTTGTGTGTTTGAAAACCCTTAAGAAAAACAAAAAAATAGTTGTAGCTTTTAGCTAGTTTACGTTCCATGCTTGTAGTAGTAATATTAAAAGAAAACCCAAAAAGATTTCTCGTTCTTCTTTTTCTTGTTGGGAGCTTTCCCGTGTAAATAGTTTTATTTCTTTTCTTTTCTTTGGGGTCGAGAGGAGAAGACCATAATGAAAATGTTGAGTGGCTCTCATATGCATTATTGTTGATCTAACTAAGAGCCCATCTTACCTTGTATTCTCCTTTGTATTAAATGCTTGCAGATTCCAGCTTAGTCAAATGCATGTGCACTATTATTATTATCCACACCGTTCGGTCGTGCGAGTGAAAGGCCATAATGACGATGAGAAAGCTGGTATGAACTCGACCTATCTTGTTTTTGTAAATATGATTAGTCCACCGTTCCTGATTCAGCCTATTATGGATGAAACATGTTTGCAATTAAAATTAGAGATTATAGTTGTTCATGCCATGCTTAATTAGCTAGGAGTTTATAATGGTTTATCTTGCATGCCAACATGCTATTAAAATGGTTGTGATGTGGTATGATAGGTTGGTATCCTCCTTTGAATGACTCAAGTGGCTTGACTTGGCACATGTTCACGCATGCAGTTGAAACAAAATCAACATAGCCTCTACGATATTTACGTTCATGGTGATTTATATCCTACTCATGCTTGCACTCATTGTTGATTAATCTGAATGCATGTTCATGACTGTTGTCGCTCTCTAGTTGGTCGCTTCCCATTCTCTTTCTAGCCCTCACTTGTACTAAGGGGGAATACTTCTTGTGCATCCGATTCCATTAACCTCAAAGTTATGCCATATGAGTCCAGCATACCTTCCTATATGCGGTATCTACCTGTCGTTCCAAGTAAATTTGTATGTGCCAAACTCTAAACCTTCAAATGAAATTCTGTTTTGTATGCTCGGATAGCTCATGTATCAACTAGGGTTGTCTATATCTTCCATGCTAGGTGGGTTATTCTCATGATGAGTGGACTCCGCTCATCATTCACGAGAAAATGGCCGGTAACCGGGATGCCCAGTCCCATGCTCAAATCAAATCAAAATAAATGCAAACAAAACTCCCCCGGGATTTTTGTTAGTTGGACGGCACCCGTTGTTTCGAACAAGCCATGGATTGATGTTTGTTGGTGGTGGGGGAGTATAAAATTTACCATTCTGTTTGGGAACCGCCTATAATGTGTGTAGCATGGAAGATATCGAGATCTCTTGGTTGTTATGTTGACAATGAAAGTATACCATTCAAAATATTATTTATCTCTGTTTCAAAACTTGAGCTCTGGCACCTCTACAAATCCCTGCTTCCCTCTGCGAAGGGCCTATCTATTTACTTTTATGTTGAGTCATCATCCTCTTATTAAAAAGCACCAGTTGAAGAGCACCGCTGTCATTTGCATGCATTGCTATTAATTTATATTGAGTATGACTGTGACCGGATCTCTTTTACCATGAATTACAATGTCTAGTCAGTCCTTGATCTTCAGGGGTGCTTTGCATTTATGTTTTGAGGTCTCAGAAAGGGCTAGCGAGATACCATCTTGTTATATCATTTCATGATTGTTTTAGGAAAGTGTTGTCATCCGAGATTTATTATTATTGCTCACTAGTTGATTATGCCATTGATATGAGTAAACATGAGACCTAAATTATTGTGAATATGGTTAGTTCATAACCTTTGCTGAAAACTTGAATGTTGGCTTTACATATTTGCAACAACAAGATCAAACTGAGTTTGTAAAAGTTTTTCTTTATCACTTCCAGTTTGTCAACTGAATTGCTTGAGGACAAGCAAAGGTTTAAGCTTGGGGGAGTTGATACGTCTCCAACAAATCTACTTTTCCAAAAACTTTTGCCCTTGTTTTGGACTCTAACTTGCATGGTTTGAATGCAACTAACCCAGACTGACGTTGTTTTCAGTAGAACTGCCATGGTGTTATTTTTGTGCAGAAATAAAAGTTCTCGGAATGACATGGAAATCCACAGAGCAAATGTTTGGAATTAATAAAAAATATTGGCGAAAGAATCAACGTCAGGGGGACCACACCCTATCCACGAAGGTGAAGGGCGCCCCCTAGGGCGCGCCCCTGCCTCGTGGGCCCCATGAGGCTCCACTGACTCAACCCCAACTCCATATATTCACTTTCGGGGAGAAAAAATCAGAGAGAAGGATTCATCACGTTTTACGATATGGAGGTGCCACCAAGCCCTGTTCTTCCTTGGGAGGGCTGATCTGGAGTCCGTTCGGGGCTCCGGAGAGGGGAATCCGTTGCCATTATCATCATCAACCATCCTCCATCACCAATTTCATGATGCTCACCACCGTGCGTGAGTAATCCCATCGTAGGCTTGCTGGACGGTGATGGGTTGGATGATATTTACCATGTAATTGAGTTAGTTTTGTTAGGGTTTGATCCCTAGTATCCATTATGTTCTAAGATTGATGTTGCTATGACTTTTCCATGCTTAATGCTTGTCACTAGGGCCCGAGTGCCATGATTTCAGATCTGAACCTATTATGTTTTCATGTATATATGTGAGTTGATCCTATCTTGCAAGTCAATAGTCACCGACTGTGTTATGATCTGGCAACCTCGAAGTGACAATAATCGGGACCACTCCCGATGATGACCATAGTTTGAGGAGTTCATGTATTCACTAAGTATTAATGCTTTGGTCCGGTACTTTATTAAAAAGAGGCCTTAATATCCCTTAGTTTCCAATAGGACCCCGCTGCCACGGGAGGGCAGGACAAAATATGTCATGCAAGTTCTTTTCCATAAGCATGTATGACTATATTCGGAATACATGCCTGCATTACATTGATGAACTGGAGCTAGTTCTGCGTCACCCTATGTTATAACTATTGCATGAGGAATCACATCTGACATAATTATCCATCACTGATCCAGTGCCTACGAGCTTTTCACATATTGATCTTTGCTTAGTTACTTCTTTGTTGCCACTGTTACGATTACTACAAAACTGCTACTATAACTTTTGCTACCGTTACCATTACTTCCATACTACTTTGCTACTAAATACTTTGTTGCAGATATTAAGTCTTTCAGGTGTGGTTGAATTGACAACTCAACTGCTAATACTTGAGCATATTCTTTGGCTCCCCTTGTGTCGAATAAATAAATTTGGGTTGAATACACTACCCTCGAAAACTGTTGCGATCCCCTATACTTGTGGGTTATGAATGCACTGTAATATGCAAGGGATGAAAAAAATGATTCCCGAACTCTTCGCGATGCTAAAATCGGTGAACGTAGAAATCAAGAACGAGCATCAAGTGTTGATGGTTAACAAGACCACTAGTTTAAAGAAAAAGGGCAAGGGAAAGAAACGGAACTTCAATAGGAATGGCAAGCAAGTTGCCACTCCCGTGAAGAAGCCCAATGCTGGACCTAAGCCTGAAACTGAGTGATTCTACTGCAAAGGAAATATTCACTGGAAGTGGAACTACCCCAAATATTTGGCGGATAAGAAGGATGGCAAAGTGAACAAAGGTATATTTGATATACATATTATTAATGTGTATTTTACTAGTGTTTGTAGTAACCCCAAGGTATTTGATACCGGTTGAGTTGCTAAGATTAGTAACTCAAAACAGTAGTTGCAGAGACTAGTTAAAAGTGAGGTGACGATGTGTGTTGGAAATGATTCCAAAGTTGATATGATCACCATTGCACACTCCCTCTACCTTCGGGATTAGTGTTGAACCTAGATAAATGTTATTTTGTGTTTGCGTTGAGTATGAACAAGATAGGATCATGTTTACTGCAATATTGTTATTCATTTAAGACAGAGAACAATTGTTATTATGTTTACATGAATAAAACCTTCTATGGTCATACACCCAATGTTAATGGTTTGTTGAATCTTGATCGTAGGGATACACATATCCATAATATTGAAGCCAAAAGATGCAAAGTTGATAATGATAGTGCAACATACTTGTGGCACTGCCATTTAGGTCATATTGGTGTAAAAGCGCATGAAGAAACTCCATGCTGATGGGCTTTTGGAATCTCTTGATTATGAATCATTTCATAATTGCGAACCATGCCTCATGGGAAAGATGACTAAAACTCCATTCTCCGGAACAATGGAGTGGGCCAATGACTTATTGGAAATAATATATACGATGTATGCGGTACGACGAGTGTTGAGGCACGCGGCAGGTATCATTATTTTCTAACCTTCACAGATGATTTGAGCAGATATGGGTATATCTACTTAATGAAACACAAGTTTGAGACTTTTGAAAAGTTCAAAGAATTTCAGAGAGAAGTGGAGAATCATCATAACAAGAAAATAAAGTTTATACGATCTGATCGCGGAGGCGAATATTTGTGTTATGAGTTTGGCCTTCATTTAAAACAATATGGAATAGTTTCGCAACTCACTCCACCTTGAACACCACAGCGTAATGGTGTGTCTGAACATCGTAACCGTACTTTATTAGATATGGTGCAATTTATGATGTCTCTTACTGATTTACCACTATCGTTTTGGGGTTTTGCATTAGATACAACTGCATTCATGTTAAATAGGGCACCATCTAAATCCATTGATACGACACTGTATGAACTGTGGTTTAGCAAGAAACCTAAGCTGTCGTTTCTTAAAATTTGGGGTTGACACTTATGTCAAAAGGCTTCAGCCTGATAAGATCAAACCCAAATCGGAGAAGTGCGTCTTCATAGGATACCCTAAGGAAACAATTGGGTACACCTTCCATCACAAATCTGAAGGCAAGATCTTTGTTACTGAGAATGGGTCCTTTCCCTTGAGCTAAGGACACTTAGTCCCCACCCAATCACTCTGGTAAGTCTTCAAGGTAGACTTCCAAACCTTCACAGACTTCGTTCACCGGCAATCCAAAATGACTCTTGGATGCTTAGAACATGACGCCTAACCGGCTGGAGGATTCACAGTCCTCAAGTGTAACAAGTCTTCAGATCACACAGACAGAAAGACTTCAGTGATGCCAAACACTCTTTGGGCTCTGGGTGGTTTGGGCTTTGTCCTTGCAAGGATTCTCTCTCAAATGCTTTGGAGGTGGGTTGCTCTCAAATGATAAAAGCCACGTACTAACTCTAAGCAGCCCCCAATTTATGGTGTAGGGGGTGGGCTACTTATAGCCACTGGGCAACCCGACCTGATTTGTCCGAAATGACCCTGGGTCACTAAGGAACTGACACGTGTCCCAACGGTCAGATTTCAAACACACGCGGCAGCTTGACTTGGGCTACAAGTAAAGCTAACTCATCCGACTCTGGATAATATTTGCTCTCATTGTCTTCGCTCGAAGACATAGGATTTGGTTGAGCATCACTTTAGTGACTCTGACTTTGTTCACTTGGACCCCACTTAACAGTGCGGTTGTTCCTATGACTCAACAAGGAAGAAAAGGAAACAACAAAACAACTAAGTCTTTGCACTCCATAGTCTTCATGCGATGTCTTCTCATGTCATAGACTTCAACGTGAATAGCTTCACAGACCACCATTGTCTTCAATGTCTTCACACATTTTTAGGGTTCATCTCCGGTAGGTAAACCGAATCAATGAGAGACTACTACCTGTGTTATCCTGTAATTCTCACAAACACATTAGTCCCTCAACCAGGTTTGTCATCAATACTCCAAAACCAACTAGGGTTGGCACTAGATGCACTTACAATCTCTCCCTTTTTGGTGATTGATGACAAACTGGTTGAAGTTTTCAACGGGGATAAAAGTATGTGAAATTGTAAAGGATTAAGATATTGTCTTCATAGGTGGCAAAAAGGCTCCCCCTAAAGATGTGCATATAAATGTTTTGCGTTGGAATGCAAATGCACATGGCAGGTTGTACTTGTGGAGATCCTCTTCACCTTATGAAGACAATACATCATGCATGAACAGATATAACAAGAATAATGACATGCATAATGAAAAATGGATGTCTGCAGAATGACTTCATGCGGGATTTATCATCACATCACAGAATAACAGAAAAAGTAGGAGACGACCAACAAGTTTAAGTGTTACAGCTCAAAGAGCCAAAAGTATCAAAAGCGAGAGTTTTAAACACTTGGCAAAAGTATAGCAACCACCCGTATTGACCCGCTTGAAGACTATCAACATATGCTTCTCCCCCTTTTGTCAGTAAGGACCAAAAAGGATTGAAGACATAGTCTCTACTCCTTCCCATGAGGAGTAGGTGAGGCAGCAGGGTCGTTGTTGAGGTTTCGTGGTGCAGACGAATTTGGTGCAGTGTTGATACGCGCCGAAGTTGGAGGTGGTGAAGTAGCATCATCAGCATCATCAAGGACTCTGGCATTACCAGTTTCCGCGGAGGAGGAGTACTCAGAATCTTCAAGTGATGGAGTCCGACGCAAGACAGCATTCCTGGGAGGAGTGGTATCAAATTCAATCTCTCAGTGAAGCCATCATCTTGAAGATCAGCTTCAGCACTGAGCAATGTTAGACTCTTCCAAGACCTCCGACAGGTTTCATGTGTGACAAATGCATTCTTGGTGGCAAGATTTTGAATGCTATTAATATCCACCAAGAGGTTTTGCATCTGACGCTTTAGCCAGTAATGATGCTTATCGTGTTTCTGATGCAAGGCCACGGGAAGCTCTCAGTCATTAAGCACACGAGATCTCTTTCGAGGCCTTGTAGCAATAGTGCTTTCAGTGGCTTCAGTACGGGCACGGTGAGGTGCACGAGTATTTCCAGCCAGGGGTTAAACAGGAGTGGCAGCAGGAACTCCTTCAACATTCTGAGAGAAACTCTAACGATCGACATTGTGAAGATAAATTGCCTCCTTGGCAGGCTCTGGGTATATGGCTTTGATGGACATATCAACCTCTGGCAAGAATATGAGATGGTTGCGTGCAGAGGGCTGATAGTCAACAGCAGAGTGAAGCTTGATCAGATGCATTACCCATGGAGCATAGAATTTCAGACCAAATATATCTGAGCCAGATGCAGCAAATTGGCGGATGAAGAAATCCTGAGCATTGAAGCTGATGCCATTGAGAATATAGAAGACCAATGTCTTCATTTAGCCTTCAAGCTTTGCTGAGGAAGAATGTCCTTTGATGGGCCATAGAGTTCGCCTGATAATGTGATAGATTGTTCGGGGCAGATACTCTAGGTCTTCAACAAAGAATTCCTTTGGATATTCAGCATCTTGTGGCAGTAGCTTCATCATACTCAGCATTTGACTCATATTGGGCCCAGACTTCTGGAAGATACATTCCAATGCATTGCGGTGAAGCTGACAACCAGGTTCATATAGTTCACCTGGAGTGGACAGGCCAGTAAGCTCAATGAGATCAAGAGCTTTGGCTTCATGGTGTACATTGCCTATCATCCACTCAAGGACCCATGTCTTTCGATCCCTGTTGTAGCCTCGAATGTGTAGAGTTGCATAGAATTGCAGCCGAAGCTCTTCATTCTAATGTTCTTTATCAATCACAAACTAGAGAAGGCATGCATCTCTGAAACAGTCGAGGGATTCTTCTAAGTAAGGCAGGCCCGCAATGGCTTCGCAGTCCCGACGCATATGAGGAAATATGCGCCCTTGATTGCATAGGATATAGGAGTAATAGCTGCGCTGCTGATAACTCCAGAACTGATCAGATGATATTCTTGGCTTGGAACATGGATTCTTGGCTCTATCAACGAAAGTGTTGTGTGCAATGAAGCCATTTACATTGAATGATCCTGGCGCAGATGCAGTACCTGGAAACCTTGGCACCCTTGGTTTTGGCTTCTGAACCTGAGGCCTGTGCTCCACATGATAATCAAATTGAGGTCTGGGAGCAGGAGGAGGAACCAGAATGGCCCATCTGACAGTGACAAGCTCGCCTTGATAAAATGCTTGCTTAATGGTGTGTGGCCTTGGTGCCGGTACAGGAGTAGTGGCATTGGCAATGGCCTCAGGCTGCACATTGGTTACAGGTGCATCATCGGCTTCATGCACCGTGTTCACTGTAGGCGCCACATTAGCTTCAGCCATGACAACATCATTGGCTTCAGTAGTGTTATTGGTGACCGCCTCAGTATTTTCAACCTCCACTTGAGTAGCAGGAGGGTCGGGCACAGATACGTTCTCCTCAAGAACATCTTCTTGGTTGGTAGGGGGTGTGGCAACACGTTCTTCTTCTTGCCGGGGTTCTTGATTTTCATCGGCTGATGTAGCCGGTATGTCGTCAGCAGCTTTGGCTTCAGACGCAAAGACATTCACAGTAGGAGTGCCTTCAGGAAACACTAGTTGTGCTGCTGAGTCTGGTTGCACTTCTCCTTCTGGAACACTCAATGGAGCGATTTGTGGCCTTGGTGCTTTTTGAAGCCTGCGAAATGCGGGCAACGCCTTTGGAGTAGGAGTTGGATGGACCACATAGTCGTCATCATCATCAAGCACCAGATTGGTGACTTGAGGTGGGGGAGTTCGCGGTGAGTCCTGACTTGGAGTTTCTGGTTGGGGGTGATCATCCTATGAGGCATCCTAAGAGATTGGTGTCAACGGACGACCAATATTGATGAGTTCGCTGTTCATGAGAACATGCGATGATACCATTTGGTGCTCGATCTGAGGAAGGACTTCATCATCATCTACATTGTCTTGGGGACCAATGTCTTCAGCCGTGATGGGGTCAACGACTGGAACTTCTTTAGCTTCAGGAGCCTTTGTGGAAGCAGGCTCATGAACTATCAACTGACGCTCTTGGTGTTCGGATGAGGACGAGCAAAAGAGATGGGCTTGATAACAAGGGGCTCTGTGGGAGCAGCCCGATCTTTCTTCTTAGTCTTTCTCTTCTTGGTCGGTGGAGCATCGTCAGTGGTGTTCTTGAACTTGCACTTTCTTGCTTCGGCTTCAACTGCCCTAGTTTTCTTTAGTTCTGAAGCCACTGTGGGGACCTTAGGCTTCGAGTCTGTCATGCTGGCAGGGAAGACAATGCGAGGTTCTTCCCACCCTGAAGCTTCAGCTTGGGTCACAGCAGACTTCTTCCTTTTGGCAGCCAGCTTGGGGTCAATGCCAGGACGCCCAAGTGCCTTGCGCTTCTCTGCTTCATTGTAAGCTTGAACACACTTGGCAGCGAGGTTTTTCATGCGCTCGCGTGAACCTTTGGCTTCTTCACGTTTCTTGCGAAATGCCTCCTTGAGGTCGTGCAACATCAGCTTGAAGTTTTGAACATCAGCCACACTGAGCTTGGCCACGCGCTTCTTGAACGGATCTTTCTCAAAGTCAATTTTGTTCTTTAGTTCAACTATCCTCTGAGCCAGAGCCAGCTCGGGAGCAATGGCGCCTTGAAAGGCGACGCTGATGCCAATTGGGAGCTGAAGATCATCAAAGTTGAGGTTTGGGTTGTCAAACCACTCATCAATGAAATTGTCTAGAATGTTCACATCGAAGAGGGGCAGATCATTGAAGATCTCCGCCTCTTGCTTGCTCTTAATCAGCAGCTCAAGGGCATCATCACCGCACTCATCATCTGTTGACAGATCAATGGCTTCAGTCTCCTTCCTCATAACAGCAGCTGGTTGATACGTCTCCAACGTACCTATAATTTTTTATTGCTCCATGATACTTTATCTACTGTTTTGGACTATATTGGGCTTTATTTTCCACTTTTATATTACTTTCGGGACTAACCTATTAACCGGAGGCCCAGCCCAGAATTGCTGTTTTTTGCCTTTTTTAGTATTTCGAAGAAACAAAATATCAAACAGAGTCCAAACGGAATGAAACCTTCGGGATCGTGATTTTCCAACCGAACGTGATCCAGGAGACTTGGACCGTACTCCAAGTAGTGCCAGAGGCGGTCATGAGGGTGGAGGGCCCCCCTGGGCGTGCCCCCTACCTCGTGGGCCCCTCGACGCTCCACCGACGTACTCCTTCCTCCTATATATACCTACGTATCCCCGAACGATCAGAACAGGAGCCAAAAACCTAATTCCACCGCCGCAACTTTCTGTATCCACGAGATCCCATCTTGGGTCCTGTTCCGAAGCTCCGCCGGAGGGGGCATCTACCATGGAGGGCTTCTACATCATCACCATAGCCCCTCCGATGAAGTGTGAGTAGTTTACTTCAGACCTTCGGGTCCATAGCTAGTATCTAGATGGCTTCTTCTCTCTTTTTGGATCTCAATACAATGTTCTCCCCCTCTCTTGTGGAGAACTATTCGATGTAATCTTCTTTTTTGCGGTGTGTTTGTTGAGACCAATGAATTGTGGGTTTATGATTCAGATTATCTATGGGAAATATTTGATTCTTCTCTGAATTCTTTTATGTATGATTGAGTTATCTTTGCAAGTCTCTTCGAATTATCCTTTTTGGTTTGGGCAACTAGATTGGTAGTTCTTGCAATGGAAGAAGTGCTTAGCTTTGGGTTCGATCTTGAGGTGTCCTTACCCAGTGACAGAAAGGGTTGCAAGGCACGTATTGTATTGTTGCCATCGAGGATAACAAGATGGTTTTTTTTATCATATTGCATGAATTTATCCCTATACATCATGTCATCTTGCTTAAAGCGTTACTCTGTTTTTACTGAATACTCTAGATGCATGTTGGATAGCGGTCGATGAGTGGAGTAATAGTAGTAGATGCAGAATCGTTTCGATCTACTTGTTTTGGACGTGATGCCTATATACATGATCATTGCCTAGATATGTTCTGATGTAGAGTGGAACCCTATAGCGTCGATCTTTCACATTTGGAGTGGATCCTACGGGGAATCATGAAGAACACGCGGAAGCACAAAGGGAAAACACGGGGAAAACGAGAGAGAATCACTAAACCGACAAGGAATCAATCACACAAGTGCTAGATCTAAGAACACAAAGAGATACACGAGATCCAAAGTCAACAAAGGTAAGGATACAAAGGAACCGTTCTTCTCCGCGAGGAGGCCTTGAATCCACAAGGGGATCTTCCCATGAGGGGGTCTTGAATCCGATAGGATCTACTCCGAAGAGGCCACAGTCTCTCACGAGGAGGAGATCCGACGGATGAGCGAAGCTCTATCTCTAACTTGAGCTAAATCAACGCTAACCCTAAAACATAGGTGGAGGGGAAGTATATATAGTCTAAGGGGCGAAGGGGTACATGGGCCTCGTCCCGGAAGCACTGCACGCAGGCAGGGGAGGCCGGATGTCCGGGCTTTCCCGAGACGCCGGGTGTCCGGGCGCTGGGCCGGATGTCCGGGCTGGCGTTGCCCGATTCCTGTACTCTCTGGATAGGCGGGGCCGGATGTCCGGGCAAAGAGGCCGGATGTCCAGGGCTTCGGGAGGAGCCGGATGTCCGGGGAATGTTGCCGGATGTCCGGGCTGTCGGGGCGCTTCCAGATGCATTCTGTGATGGAGGCCGGATTTCTGGGGGTTAGGGCAGGATGTCCGGGCTGGGGCCGGATGTCCGGCCGCTGTAGCAGCTGGCTCTTCTTCCTTCTCCTTCCTTCGGTTCCGCGCACACTTGGCCTTGGTCCTTGGGCTCTCCATGGTCTCCTCGGGTGTACCTGAGTATGCACAAGGTTCGCGCTTGAGGTAGCATCCATATCTTGTATGTGGAAAGTGAAGGTTTACAGAGGAGCGAGTTCACCTTGTGTCCAATGGCGTATGTTCGAGGTCTCGTCATATGTCCTCTTGGGGCTCGGAGAGTAATCGGATTGTACATGGGGATGAACGTGGGATGCTCCGCATCATCTCCCCCCCCTTGGGAAAGAACCGACCTCGGATCGTGATCCTCATCACCATGGAAACGGTTGTCGTGGACGGACTTGTAGTTGGACGAATTTGAAGGCATGGCGCAATCCAAGTATTCCAAGGTGTAGCCGGAGTGGTATACATGCAAAAGAAACAAACACAAACAACACTCGGAAATACCATGGTTAGCACACACAAAGTGTCCATCATGCAAGAATGAGTCCGTGCGGCAAGATTGGCCGTGACAAAGCGCATGAAGCTTATCAAGATGATCTAGAGTGAGATGCAAAGCATTCATGGGAGGAAATGCAATCATTGTGCACACAAATGTGTTGTAAATATGATCAATGCAACCACGATGCAAAATGATGTCATAGTGAGACGGTTTATCAAATGCATGAACATGGCAATGGATGCTCAATATGTGAATATTATCATGCAATTGATGGTCGACAATATGATCATTATGTATGAATATGCCATCAAGGGAGATCACAACAAATTTGCTAAGGAAGTGCACAAGCTCAAATATCATGGATGACATGGGAATACAAGATGTAACAAGGCAATCATAATGTGAGTCAATCCATGCATGAGGTGCAAACTTGTGGTGAGTATGATATGTCCATCGAGCATGACATGTATGAGCACAATCAACAAATATGGAGGTGTTGGTGTACCAAAGCTCGATGTCGAGGCATGAGTGGAGTTTCGAAGGTGCATCCAAGAAGTGCGAGCGCTCCTCAATGTGAAGGTCCATGTAGCCAATCTCCAATGTCGTTCCTCCATTCACTAGATGTAACATGTAGACAACAAGAAGGAAACAACAATGAAAGAGTGACCCATCCAATATGCGTATTTGAGGATGGCTCAAAGAGAAGGAGTTCACCTCAAAAAAGTTCCCAAAGATGTTGGAGTTGTACATCATGTATGCCTTCACATAACCAATATGTCGCATAATGGCACCGCCTTGTGAATCCTCCAAAATGAAAGAACATGACAAACACTCGGAAAAACAAATGAGGTTAGTGGACATGCAAAACCTATCATTCGAGTGGTAATATACCCAACAAGTGTATGCATCATGCTCGTCATAAGAAAGGACAAGGGAACATTTCATAATATGGAGGTATATGATGCAAGAACAACCAAGTACAAGAGGCTCAATCAAACAAGCATGCATCACAAGTAAGGTGTCAAAGTCTCCAATAGCAAGAAGCATAGTATGGTTGCACTCAATACAAGTTGATATGAAAGAGGAAACTAATGGACACAAGAGACAATGATCAAGATATATCATGTGAGAGGCATGAGCATATATGTCATCAACCCAAGAAAGCAAGTAATAGTGGAACATGGGTGATGCAACATAGCAAGCAATCATTGCAATCAAGTCAAGCAAGATAGTAGTGCGAAGATGCAACATACTAGAAGGAATCATGGCAAGCATGTCATGTGTGCAAATAGTGGGTATGAATAATTCACATGACATATGTCAAGCATGAAAGCAAGATATGAGAAAATTATCATCAATGTATTGGTGAGAAGCCATATGTAAATAGCAATGGGTCATCATGACTCTCCCAACACAACAAGCATCAATAGCATGGGGCACATGATAAACATGGCAATAGCAACAAGGATCTCCACCAAGCATGCAAATACACATAGAAGTATCATAATGATGAATCATGGGTAGATGCGAGTGAGGGTCACAATTGCATGGCAAAGGTATAGAAACAAGCATAACATGCAAAGTGAACACAATAGTATGGGCATAAGGTGACAAGTGGTAAATAGCCCATAGCCATGTGAGAGCCAAGTAGAAGAGATGCGCGTAGTCGCTGCACGAAGAGAATGGTGGTAAGGACACTTCACGTGATCCCAAAGCATCGTTGCTCTCAAGAGCTCGTTTCGTCAACTCTTGGGATTGAGAGGTTGACGAGTATACATGAGTACCTACACAAAACAAAGACAAAGAGAAAATTGTGTGTGCATGGTATATGTACACATCATCCATCATGATGCGCACGTGCATGTGTCGGTTAGCACTAAATAGCCAATGCTCAAATAAATGAGATGCGTGATATAGAAACATGTCATCCATCATGAGAGGTTTGTCATTATGTATGGCATAATGGAGACTCAAAAGATGTAATGCATCATGAGAAATATCTAGAGCATTATTATTCATGGAATGCATATGGTGCATGCAATCATGGGAATCATGCAAAGTATGGAATGCAACAAGATCTCCTAATATGTATGAGGAAACTATGGGGGTCTCCTCATGCGCATGAGTAGCAACATCACGTGGAGAATATTTACAACATCCAAAACAATGCAGATTTGGAACAATGTGATCATGGCATGACATATTGTATGAATTGCGCAAATCTTGTAAAGGAAGCATGGCAATATCATCACATGAAAAACAAAAGCCAGTGACCATCATCTTGTCATCTATGCCATAAGTGCAAATGGGATTGATTTTAATGGGGCATGCATAGTTACTATGTTGAGATTCAAATGAAGCAATATGGGAGATCTCACTCATAGCATATGACAAGTTCAAAGGATTGTCAAACATGAAGTGACCAATAGAATTTTCACATGATATCCTATGAAGCATAACATCACAACTAGGCAACTCAACATGCTCATCATCATATTCATCATAAATAGGTAAGTCAAGGCATGAAGAAGTCTCACTAGCATGAAGCATGGGAATAGGTGGGTCAACATCATGGGAGCAATCGATGTCAAGAGAGTCCACTAGTGGGACAAGAGAAGCACCATCACCTATGTTACCTTTGGAGCGTCGCTCGTGTGTTGTAGGTGAGGTGTTGAAGATCCATTCGTTGTCATCTTCATCTTGATGGAACCATGTGGGGGTGTATCATCGTCCACCATGGCCATCGTCGTCTCCATTGGAGGGATGGACTCGTCGAGGATAGGTATGTCGTCATGTAGGAGACCTAGCACCAAAGAAGAAAACACACTAGGAGTAGAGGTTAAGTCGTTAGAAATCATAGTGGCCTCACATGCCGTGTCAACTATCTCACTCGCTAAGTGTTGTGGCTCACTCACTCCCTCAAGGATGCTCTCACTCATATGGTTGGTGAAGTCACTCAAATGGCGCTCAACCTCACATAGGATGTATGGCATGCTCTCATGTGTGGGGCTAGTGGTGGTCACACTCATCCTCTCGTAGGAAATGCTCTCAATGTCACGTATGGTGGAGTCACTCATGTCACTCATGTGGTGGTGGCTCTCCTCACATGGCACTTGGGGCATCTCGACATATGTGGGTGTCGGAGAGATGTAGGTGCAAATGTCTCCATGCTCAACTCCTATCGCCGTGGTCGAAGGGGATGGCCCTTGCTCGACCGTCTTGTCACCGTACTGGTGTGGGAGGCCCATATGATGTGGCACCTCGTAGCTCGTCTCCATGACCGAAGGGAGTTTCCCATGCTCGGCCATCTTCCTTGAGGGTCTTCCGAAGATGGAAGTGTCTCCCTCGCTCGTAGGTGGTCGCCTTGTACTTGATGAAGTCGATGTAGGCGTACACGTGGGAAGTAGGCGAAGATGCCGTATGTCCAAAGGCGAAGATGCCTTGATTGCACTTGGCGAAGATGCTGAAGTGGTTGTTGTAGCCGTAGCGCCATCTTGGTGGTGCTCGTCTCGCGGTCTTCTCTTGTGCTTATGAAGCTTCGACTCGGCGTGAACTAGGGCTTGTTGGGACTTGTGCATTTGCGCTTGTGGAGCATCTTCATGATGATGATGTCGTTGTCGTGCTTGAGCTCCTTGGCGTTTGTCGTCGTCGTGCACATGATGCTTGCAGGTGACTTGCCCTTCATGACGATGTTGATCACGAACATGATGGTGGTCGCCATGTAGATGTTGACTTGGACGACTTGCGCTTGCATCTTGTTTGCGCTCCGAAGACTTGTGGCTTGAATGTCGCCGCCTTGAAGATGACGAAGGGGAAGTAGACTTGAGCAAGGTCCGAATCTCCTCCATCCTTGCATCTTGCTCCTCTTTATGTGCGGCAAGCTTCTTGTCGATGTAGTCCCTTCTCCTTGCTTCGGAGTGATGAATGTTGATGGAGATGTTCTCGATGCGCTCTCGCAATCTTGATTGTGTGCCTTGCACTTGTCGTTGTAGATCGAAGATAGACGCTTTGGTGATGTAGTTGTTCACGCCGTCGTTGTTGTCGTAGACCGGAGAGGAAATGCCTTGCATATCCATCACAAGACTCGAGCAAATATGAGTGGGAGAAAGAGAAGAACTTATACCAATGTACCTTGACCGATGTTGACAATGAATCAAGTTGACTCAAATGCGGACAATGAAATAGCACTATTGGTACCAATCCTTGTCGGTTCTCACACCTACACAAGTAAAGCTTATAGTGGAGCTCGGTGAGGATAGTGGCACAAAAATTTAATGAAAAATGTTAGCAAGAGTCAATAATGTTGAAAGAGATTCACAAATTCGCAAGTGAAACAAATGGACCAATAGCAATATGGATGGCACACGGAAACACACACACGGATAGATAAATGGGGTCGTGCAACCAAGGAATGAGCACAAAATGTGGAATCCACGGAAAACGCTCGTGTTGCACAACTCAAGAGAGACGCTAGCATGATTTCTCAATAGGCGGATACGACACTTGTGCACAACCTATGATATGCAAAATGGATAAACTTCTATCCCAAGTATGCTATGTATGTATGGTTCCCGGTGTTTCTCTCAAGATGATCCAAGATGATCGGATATGACAATCTTATATGCAATGTGGTATGATGCTATGGCACTTGCTTACGCTTTGCGCTCTTTCTTTTGCTTAAAAGCTTATTCTTCTTCTCCTTTTTTTGTATGGCCACTTTGCACAATGCACAAACCAAGATAGCAATTGTGTATATGCGGGAACAAACTTGTGACACAAGATATGATACCAATATATGCACCACAATGATATGGTATATATGCTATGGGAAGTATGATCACTAATGTGCACAAGTAACGTTGCCGGCAATACCCAAATGGTTCTCGATAGGCAAGTAACACAAAATGGGCTACGGGTTAACAATGCAATGGCAAGGGGAATATACAATGGAGGGATACCATGATACCAAGATGATATGGAGGTTACCGTCCGGCGATGATGAGTAGCGGTGTTCTTGATGTAGATACCAAGATGATGGAGACTCGTCCCTAAGTAGCCGAAACACCTTAGGAAACGGAAAAACCGCGAACTCAAAATATCAAACGTCAAATGTCAAAATGGTGGTAGCGGGAATGCGGTGGTGGTTTGCACTTGGCAATGTGGAAGTGAAATGATGGGCTATACACATGTCGGAGTTGAAGTTGCCGTCCCTAAGTAGCCGAAACACCTTAGGAGACACAAGCCACAACTCAAACAAGCTCAAACAACTATTGGGTTAAGTTGGGGTGGCGGAAGTGCGTGGTGGGTAAGCCTATGCGGAAGGTATGGTGGTGGTTGATGAAGAAGCAACCGTCCCTAAGTAGCCGAAACACCTTAGGAGACTCAAGTCACTACTCAAACAACCTCAAATGCTATGGTGAACAAATTGGGTTAGGTTGCGGAGGTCGGTGGTGGTTATGCGGATGATATGGTGGAGGGCCTAGGCAAACTTGCCAAATTTTCAAAAATTTGATGGAGTCAAATGGTGTTGGTGGTATTTTTGTGGGATGGGGGATGTCAATAGCTTCAAAACGAGCGAAAGAACGTCAGAATCGGACTCCGGATGAATTAGTTATGGCCGAAACGGTGAAACGGGGAGGCTGAAATCTACAGGGGCCGGATATCCGGGGGTAGGGGCCGGATTTCCGGGGGTGTATGTCCAGAACCGTGCAGATTTGGTGCTCCAGGGCCCGGATGTCCGGCCGGATGGCCCAGATGTCGGGCCTGAGGCCCGGATGTCCGGCCCAACGATTCCAGATCTCGTTTGGGGCGGAAATTTTCAAATTGGGGGCGGAAATTGATGATTTCGGGGGCAAAATTTGATGGATTTCATGGATGGAAGGTGGGGAAACTTGGGGAAAAGCTAGATGCACTTGAAACCAAGAAAATCCACGAAACAAAATCAACAAAACATCAACAAACCAACAAATCACAAAAATTTTGGGGGCTATTTGTGGTGGGGATTTTCGGATTTAGGACGAAATCAACAAAATCAAGCTAGAAAAAGAGGGGTAGGGGCTCCAAAAACGTGATCAACATGGCTCATGATACCAAGATGATGTAGAGTGGAACCCTATAGCGTCGATCTTTCACGTTTGGAGTGGATCCTACGGGGAATCACGAAGAACACACGGAAGCACAAAGGGAAAACACAGGGAAAACGAGAGAGGATCGCTAAACCGACAACGAATCAATCACAAGAGTGCTAGATCGAAGAACACAAAGAGATACACGAGATCCAAAGTCAACAAAGGTAAGGATACAAAGGAACCGTTCTTCTCCGCGAGGAGGCCTTGAATCCACAAGGGGATCTTCCCACGAGGGGGTCTTGAATCTGATAGGATCTACTCCGAAGAGGCCGCGGTCTCTCACGAGGAGGAGATCCGATGGATGAGCGAAGCTCTATCTCTAACTTGAGCTAAATCAACGCTAACCCTAAAATGTAGGTGGAGGGGAAGTATATATAGTCTAAGGGGCGAAGGGGTACATGGGCCTCGGCCCGGAAGCACTGCACGCAGGCAGCGGAGGCCGGATGTCCAGGCGACGGGCCGGATGTCCGGGCTTTTCCGAGACGCCGGATGTCCGGGCGTTGGGCCGGATGTCTGGGCTGGCGTTGCCCGATTCCTGTACTCTCTGGATAGGCGGGGCCGGATGTCCGGGCAAAGAGGCCGGATGTCCGGGGCTTCGGGAGGAGCCGGATGTCCGGGGCATGTGGCCGGATGTCCGGGCTGTTGGGGCGCTTCCAGATGCATTCTGTGATGGAGGCCGGATTTCCGGGGGTTAGGGCCGGATGTCCGGGCTGGGGCCGGATGTCCGGCCGCTGTATAGCTGGCCCTTCTTCCTTCTCCTTCCTTCGGTTCCGCGCACACTTGGCCTTGGTCCTTGGGCTCTCCATGGTCTCCTCGGGTGTACCTGAGTATGCACAAGGTTCGCGCTTGAGGTAGCATCCATATCTTGTATGTGGAAAGTGAAGGTTTACAGTGGAGCGAGTTCACCTTGTGTCCAATGGCGTATGTTCGAGGTCTCGTCATATGTCCTCTTAGGGCTCGGAGAGTAGTCGGAGTGTACATGGGGATGAACGTGGGATGCTCCGCATCATGTTCATAACTATGCTCAATTCTGTCAATTGCTCAACAGTAATGTGTTCACCCACCGTAGAATACTTATGCTCTTGAGAGAAGCCACTAGTGAAACCTATGGCCCCCAGGTCTATTCTCATCATATCAATCTCTATCACTTTATTTACTTGCTTTGTTTTTACTTTGCCTTTTACCTTTTTACTTTGCATCTATCTATCAAAAATACCAAAAATATTATCTATCAGATCTCACTCTCGTAAGTGATCGTGAAGGGATTGACAACCCCTAAGCGTTGGTTGCGAGTTGCTATCGTTTTGTGTAGGTACGAGGGACTTGTGCGTGGTCTCCTACTGGATTGATACCTTGGTTCTCAAAAACTGAGGGAAATACTTACGCTACTTTACTGCATCATCCTCTCCTCTTCGGGGAAATCCAACGCAGTGCTCAAGAGGTAGCAACAAGAATTTCTGGCACCGTTGCCGGGGAGGCTCACGCAAGCAAGTCAACAATACCAAGTACCCATCGCAATCCCTATCTCTCGCATTACATTATTTGCCATTTGCCTCTCGTTTTCCTCTCCCCCACTTCACCCTTGCCGTTTTGTTCGCCCTCTCTTTCCCAATCTTCTCCTCTCTTTCTCGTTTGCCTTTTTCCCTTTTGCCTTTCTGTTTGCTTGTGTGCTAGGTTACTAATTTTTCGCTATGGCTCTACCTAGATTTGGTGACCTTCACCTTAAAAGGCAAGAGGAGATCGAAAGCTATGTCAGAAAGTTTATGGTTTTGCAATTTGAGCACAATAATTTCTTCAGAAATGAGCTTAAGGAATAAAAAAGTTTTATGAGTTTTATGAATAAATAACTTGATGATATGTCTAAAGAATTTGATGGTATAAGGGCCCAAATTGCTCGTCTTGAAAAGATGACTGCTGAAATTTCGGATATGCAAGCTACCTTAGTCAATAAAATGGCCACTAAACCAAATTCCTATGAAAATCAAGATGAAGATCTAAAAGTTATTGATGTGTACCCCATTAAATCTTTGTTTTGCGATATGAATTTTGATGAAACTGAATATGATCTTCCTTTACCTATAAGGCGTTTTAAGAATTCGGAGTTTCTAGATCTTGATGATGAAATTGATGAAAGTGGGATTGCAAGAAATAAAAACCTATATGTTGCTAAACCCACTATTTTGGATCTCAAGGAATTTAATTATGAAAATTGCTCTTTGATTGGTTGTATTTCCTTGTTGCAATTCGTGCTAGATTCTCCACATGCTTATAGTCAAAATAAGGCCTTTACCGAACACATTGTTGATGCTTTGATGCAATCTTATGAAGAAAAACTTGAGTTGAAAATTTCTATCCCTAGAAAACACTATGATGAGTGGGAACCTACTATTAAAATTAAAATCAAAGATTATGAGTTTCATGCCTTGTGTGATTTGGGTGCTAGTGTCTCTACTATTCCCAAAGCTTTGTGTGATTTGCTAGATTTCCGTGATTTTGATGATTGCTCTCTAAACTTGCATCTTGCAGATTCCACTATTAAAAAACCTATGGGAAGAATTAATGATGTTCTTATTGTTGCAAATAGGAATTATGTGCCCGTAGATTTTATCGTTCTTGATATAGATTGCAATCCTTCATGTCCTATTATTCTTGGTAGACCTTTCCTTAGAACGATTGGTGCAATTATTGATATGAAGGAAGGGAATATTAGATTCCAATTTCCCTTAAAGAAGGGTATGGAACACTTCCCTATAAAGAAAATAAAATTACCATATGAATCTATCATGAGAGCCACTTATGGATTGCCTACCAAAGATGGCAATACCTAGATCTATCCTCGCTTTTATGCCTAGCTAGGGGCGTTAAACGATAGCGCTTGTTGTGAGGCAACCCAATTTTATTTTGTGTTTTTTGTTTTTGCTTCTGTTTAGGAATAAATAATCCATCTAGCTTCTGTTTAGATGTGATTTTGTCTTTTAATTAGTGTTTGTGCCAAGTAGAACCTATAGGATAACCTACGATGATAGTTGATTTGATTCTGCTGAAAAACAGAAACTTTGCATGTACGAATATAATTTTGTTAAATCACAGGAACGCGATTTTGTGTTGATTCATTTTTATGCTGTTCAATAAACAAATTTTCCAGGACTTCCTATTTTGGTAGAATTTTTAGAGTTCCAGAAGTTTGCGTTAGTTACAGATTGCTACAGACTGTTCTGTTTTCGACACATTCTGTTTTTCGTGTGTTGTTTGCTTATTTTGATGAATCTATGGCTAGTAAAATAGTTTATAAACCATAGAGAAGTTGGAATACAGTAGGTTTAACACCAATATAAATAAATAATGAGTTCATTACAGTACCTTGAAGTAGTCTTTTGTTGTATTTCTCTAACGGAGCTCACGAGATTTCTGTTGAGTTTTGTGTTGTGAAGTTTTCAAGTTGTGGGTGGATTCTTTTGATGGATGATGGAACAAGGAGTGGCAAGAGCCTAAGCTTGAGGATTCCCATGGCACCCCCAAGATAATCCAAGGACACCAAAAAGTCAAAGCTTGGGGATGCCCCGGAAGGCATCCCCTCTTTCATCCACTTCCATCGGTAATCATTTGGAGCTATATTTTTATTCACCACATGTTATGTGTTTTGCTTGGAGCATCTTGTATTATTTGCGTCTTTGCTTGTTAGTTTACCACAATCATCCTTGCTGTACACACCTTTTGAGAGAGCCATACATGAATTGGAATTCGTTAGAATACTTTATGTGCTTCACTTATATCTTTTGAGCTTGATAGTTTTGCTCATAGTACTTCACTTATATCTTTTGAGTGTGATAATTTTTGCTCTAGTGCTTCACTTATATCTTTTAGAGCATGGTGGTGGATTTGTTTTAAAGAAACTATTGATTTCTCATGCTTCACTTAGATTATTTTGAGAGTCGTTAACAGCATGGTAATTTGCTTAATGTTAATATACTTGGTATTCAAGATATGTGAACCTTTCTTTTGAGTGAATTGAATACTAAGATAAGTTTGATTCTTGATAATTGTTTTGAGATATGGAGGTGATAATTTCAAAGTCGTGCTAGTTGGGTGATTATGAATTTGAGAAATACTTATGTTCAAGTTTGCAAGTCCCATAGAATGCACGTATGGTTAAAGTTATGAAACAAATTTGAAACATGAAGTGTACCTCGCTTGTGCATCCTTATGAGTGGCGGTCGGGGACGAGCGATGGTCTTTTCCTACCAATCTATCCCCCTAGGAGCATGCGCATAGTACTTGATTTTTGATGACTTCTAAATTTTTGCAATAAGTACATGAGTTCTTTTGACTAATGTTGACTCCATGGATTATACGCACTCTCACCTTTCCGCCATTGCTAGCCTCTTCGGTACCGTGCATTGCCCTTTCTCACCTTGAGAGTTGGTGCAAACTTCGCCGGTGCATCCAAACCCCGTGATACGATACGCTCTATCACACATAAACCTCCTTATATCTTCCTCGAAACAGCCACCAAACCTACCTATTATGGCATTTCCATAGCCATTCCGAGATATATTGCCATGCAACTTCCATCATCATCATCATGACATACATTACTTTTGTCATATTGCCATTGCATGATCATGTAGTTGACATCGTATTTGTGGCAAAGCCACCATGCATTATTTTTCATACATGTCGCTCTTGATTCATTGCACCATCCTGGTACACCGTCGGAGGCATTCATATAGAGTCATATCTTGTTCTAAGTTTCGAGTTGTAATCCTTATGTTGTAATCAATAGAAGTGTGATGATCATCATTATTAGAGCATTGCCCAAATAAAAAAAGAGAAAGGCCAAAAAAGGCCCAAAAAAGAAAAGAAAAGGGCAATGCTACTATCTCTTTTTCCACACTTGTGCTTCAAAGTTGCACCTTGTTCTTCATGTAGTGAGTCTCATATATTGTGCTTCAAAGTAGCACCTTGTTCTTCATGTAGTGAGTCTCATAAGTTGTCTTTTTTATACTAGTGGGAATTTTTCATTATAGAACTTGGCTTGTATATTCCTACGATGGGCTTCCTCAAATACCATAGGTCTTCATGAGCAAGCAAGTTGGATGCACACCCACTAGTTTTCTTTTGTTGAGCATTCATAGCTCTAGTGCGTCCATTGCATGGCAATCCCTACTCCCCATGTTGACATCAATTGATGGGCATCTCCATAGCCTGTTGATTAGCCTCGTCAACGTGAGACTTTCTCCTTTTTTGTCTTCTCCACACAATCCCCATCATCATATTCTATTCCACCCATAGTGCTATATCCATGGCTCACGCTCATGTATTGCGTGAAGGTTGAAAAAGTTTGAGATTATTTAAGTATGAAACAATTGCTTGGCTTGTCATCGGGGGTATAGAAGTTGGGAACATCTTTGTGTGACGAAAATGAAGCATAGCCTAACTATATGATTTTGTAGGGATGAACTTTCTTTTCCCATGTTATTTTGAGAAGACATGATTGCTTTGATTAGTATGCTTGAAGTATTATTATTTTTGTGTCAATATGAACTTTTGTCTTGAATCTTTCGGATCTGAATATTCATGCCACAATTAAGAAGTTCTACATTGAAATTATGCCAAAGTATCACTCCGCATCAAAAATTCTTTTTTATCATTTACCTACTCGAGGACGAGCAGGAATTAAGCTTGGGGATGCTTGATACGTCTCCAACGTATCTATAATTTTTTATTGCTCCATGCTACTTTATCTACTGTTTTGGACTATATTGGTCTTTATTTTCCACTTTTATATTACTTTTGGGACTAAACTATTAACCGGAGGCCCAGCCCAGAATTGATGTTTTTTGCCTTTTTCAGTATTTCGAAGAAACAGAATATCAAACGGAGTCCAAACGGAATGAAACCTTCGGGATCGTGATTTTCCAACCAGACATGATCCAGGAGACTTGGACCCTACTCCAAGCAGTGCTAGACGCGGTCACGAGGGTGGAGGGCGCCCACCCTGGGCGCGACCCCTACCTCGGGGCCCCCTCGACGCTCCACCGACGTACTCCTTCCTCCTATATATACCTACGTATCCCCGAACGATCAGAACAGGAGCCAAAAACCTAATTCCACTGCCGCAACTTTCTGTATCCACGAGATCCCATCTTGGGGCCTGTTCCGGAGCTCCGCCGGATGGGGCATCTACCATGGAGGGCTTCTACATCATCACCATAGCCCCTCCGATGAAGTGTGAGTAGTTTACTTCAGACCTTCGGGTCCATAGCTAGTAGCTAGATGGCTTCTTCTCTCTTTTTGGATCTTTATACAATGTTCTCCCCCTCTCTTGTGGAGAAATATTCGATGTAATCTTCTTTTTTGCAGTGTGTTTGTTGAGACCGATGAATTGTGGGTTTATGATTCAGATTATCTATGGAAAATATTTGATTCTTCTCTGAATTCTTTTATGTATGATTGAGTTATCTTTGCAAGTCTCTTCGAATTATCCTTTTTGGTTTGGCCAACTAGATTGGTAGTTCTTGCAATAGGAGAAGTGCTTAGCTTTGGGTTCGATCTTGTGGTGTCCTTACCCAGTGACAGAAAGGGTTGCAAGGCATGTATTGTATTGTTGCCATCGAGGATAACAAGATGGGTTTTTTATCATATTGCATGAATTTATCCCTCTACATCATGTCATCTTGCTTAAAGCATTACTCTGTTTTTACTTAATACTCTAGATGCATGCTGGATAGCGGTTGATGAGTGGAGTAATAGTAGTAGATGCAGAATCGTTTCGATCTACTTGTTTTGGACGTGATGCCTATATACATGATCATTGCCTAGATATGTTCATAACTATGCTCAATTCTGTCAATTGCTCAACAGTAATTTGTTCACCCACCGTAGAATACTTATGCTCTTGAGAGAAGCCACTAGTGAAACCTATGGCCCCCAGGTCTATTCGCATCATATCAATCTCTATCACTTTATTTACTTGCTTTATTTTTACTTTGCCTTTTACCTTTTTACTTTGCATCTATCTATCAAAAATACCAAAAATATTATCTATCAGATCTCACTTTTGTAAGTGACCGTGAAGGGATTGACAACCCCTAAGCGTTGGTTGTGAGTTGCTATCATTTTGTGTAGGTACGAGGGACTTGTGCGTGGTCTCCTACTGGATTGATTCCTTGGTTCTCAAAAACTGAGGGAAATACTTATGCTACTTTACTGCATCATCCTCTCCTCTTCGGGGAAATCCAACGCAGTGCTCAAGAGGTAGCACTGGTGTCAGTGCTTGACCTGAACTCTGGACATTTTTCTTCCGGGGCTTCTCTTTCTTCTTGGAGATGCGAGAGAGATCTTCAGAATTGATACTTGGTGCAGGAGGAGCAGTTGCCAATGGCTTCGCATGTGAAGCTTTTGATGCAGCAGTAGGTTTTGAAGCCTTAGTTTTCTTTTGCCTCTGCGGCTTAGGAGGAGTTGGCGCTTCATCAGAGTTAGCATCATCAGCAAAGTGATCCACATTTGCACTTTGAACGGAAATGTGAGTGATGAGGCCTTCGAGATTGTAGAAGGGGTCGATTCTGTTTTCATTGGCTTCACGGGTGCCATCTTCTCGAGGAGCAGACGGACCTGGGCTGAAGTCAAGTCCAAATGCCTTCTTGTTCTTCACAGCAGAGTCTTTGGCAAACTTGAAGTTGCGCTTGAACAGATTGAATTCGCGACACCACAGCAGAGAAGATGGGTCAGCATTCTCTGGCTGTGGTCCGCGAACCATGCACGGATAGAAGCCTTGATCAATGGCATCAGACTTGGACCTGGGTGGAAGATTTTTGTATAGGATATCTCCCCAAGGTCGCTTTTGCTGGCATTCTTCTTGGCATACTCAGTAGTGACAAATCTGTACTTGTACCATTCCTCTGCCCAATTTCTTCGAATCCATTGGATTCGATTTTTGCGTTCACCATAGGTTTCTTCTGGGTCAGTCTTGTACAATTCATGCAGATCGGGCGGCAAATCTTTGGATGTATTTCCACGGCGCTGTGTGCCACCCTTTCTTGCTGACTTCTCAGTTGCCATGAAGCTTAGACTGAATGGCTTCAAAACTAGCAAAGGTTTCTGACAGCTGGTCAGACAAGAACTGCTTCAGGGGAATTTATGTGACTCTGTAAGAATTCTGCAAATGAATGCAGACTATGAGAACCAAGGGATTCTCCCACGGACATGTACCTGTGACAGCATTAGAGGTGCGAGGGAAGGGGAAGAGGTCATATGCATTCTCAGAAGATTTTGAAGATAAATTAGTTTGAAGACATTTACCTCATAACGCGAAGACATTCACTTATTTGTTGTGAGTTGGTTCCAGATTTGTACGAATACAAGAATAGGTACAAGTGAGGAATCTAACTTGTAGAGAAGCATAAGTGAACAAACTAGGCATAAATATGAAAACTTGTAGAGAAGCATCTGTTAATTTGGTAAAGAAGGATGAATCTATCAGATCAAAAAGACAGTAAAAAGTAAGTTTTAATTACCACACAAGAACTGCTAGACAGAGCGAAGTTGGAGGCCGAGTAGTTCGATCTCCCGTTCCCTAACTTGGCGATGGAAGACACCTACGGCGGCGGCGGAGAAGACGAGGTCCGCGGCCGGTGTGAGGACGGCGTCGATGAGGTCGCGGCAGCTAAGCCCTTCGTCGCCGGCGTTGTCGAGAGCTAGCAGTGGCGCTAGGGTTTGTGCGAGGTGGCGAGGTGGAAGAACGATTTTTGACCGCAATGAGATGTGAATTTATAAGGAAAGGGATGGCACAATGCAATTACGCAGGTGCCCCTGGCGGTTCACATCTGAAGGGCACGTGGCAAGCATGCAACACATTGAAAGTTGTTCCATGTTCCCACGCACGCCTGGATTGTCGGGGTGGTCGTTCCAGCTTCTCCGGCCTTCACGCAATAAGAATATAGCATTAAAAACAGACATAAATGTTTGTCAGATTGACTTCAGCTGACAAGGTCTCAGTGAAGACAATCGACAGTTTTCAATAGAATGCATATGATTTGGACAGATAGAGTTGAGGTAGAAGCATAGATAGATTAGGGTCCGATCACATTCACTTAGAACAAAGATTCAGCAAGAAGTCATAGCTATAAGTGAATGTTGTAGACGACAGAACACAAAGTATATATCTAGTATAAGACCAAATTAACAGAATGAAGATAAATATGAACATACGTCAAGGATGAAGACAAATCAAATATGAAAACTTTGCAACCATAACGCCAAGGGAAACACTTCAAACAAAAGTTTGGTGGTGGCGTTACCCACCGTATAGGAAGTATTTGACCCAGACACGGCGCACAATTATCATGGCATTTTGAAGTCAAAATCCGCATTAATGTATTCACACTTAGAGTGTATGTCTTCATTGATTGAAGATATACATTACTTCATGTGTTGCACATCTAAGTCATCAAAATGCATAAGTGTTAGGATGTGTGTCCAATCACATGACATTTGAGGATTCCAAGATATTTAGCTCACACCGCAACCTGCAAAATCTTTTCTCATCCAAGGGCTTTGTGAAGATATCAGCCAATTGCTCTTCAGTGTTGACGTGAATGATATCAATATCTTCCTTCATGACATGATCTCCGAGAAAGTGATGACGAATTTCAATGTGCTTTGTCTTCGAGTGCTGAACTGGGTTGTTGGCAATCTTGATGGAGCTTTCATTGTCGCGGTAGAGCGGCACATTCTTCAGGTGGATACCATAGTCCTTGAGAGTTTGGATCATCCAGAGAAGCTGAGCATAGCAAGATCCAGCAGCAATGTATTCGGATTCAGCAGTGGAGAGAGATACACAGTTCTGCTTCTTTGAAGACCAACAGACAAGAGCTCATCCCAGAAAGTGACATGTGCCTGATGGGGACTTGCGATCAACCTTGTCACCAGCATAATCAGCATATGAGAATCCAACTAGATCAAACTCTGAGCCCTTTGGATACCATAATCCTAGTGTTGGGGTGTAAGCCAAATATAGAAGAATTCGCTTCACGGCTAAGTGATGCGATTCCTTTGGTGTCGCTTGGAATCGGGCACACATGCAAACACTAAGCATTATATCTAGCCTAGATGCACATAAGTAAAGTAAAGAATCAATCATGGAGCGATGTACCTTTTGATCCAACTATTTACCATTGGCGTCGGGACTCATATGACTTTTGGTTGGCATTGGCGTCATGTATCCTTTGCAGTCTTGCATTCCAAACTTCTTCACGCAATCTTTGAGGTATTTTTCTTGAGATATGAAGATGCCGTTGCATTGCTGATGGACTTGGTGACCCGGGAAGAACTTCAGCTCACCCATCATGGACATCTGATATTGCTCTTGCATCATGTGACCAAACTCGTCACTGTATTTCTTGTCAGTGCAGCCAAAGATAATGTCATCCACATAGATTTGGCATACAAACAGTTCACCATCATATGTGTTCGTGAAGAGTGTAGAATCTTGTGAACCATGTTTGAAGCCTTTGCTCTTCAACAAGTCTTTGAGTGTGTCATACCAAGCACGAGGGGCTTGTTTGAGGCCATACAATGCCTTGTTGAGCTTGTATACCATATCAGGATGTTTTGGATCTTCAAAGCCAGGAGGTTGTGCAACATATACTTCTTCTTCAATCTTTCCATTGAGAAAGGCACTCTTCATGTCCATTTGATACAGATGGATGTTGTGATGATTTGCATAGGCTAGCAGTATGAGAATGGCTTCAAGCCTAGCCACGGGAGAAAATGTTTCATCGAAGTCAATCCCTTCCAGTTGAGTGTATCCTTGAGCAACAAGACGAGCGTTGTTTCTGACAACTTGACCATGCTCATCTTGCTTGTTGTGATATATCCATTTGGTGCCAATGATATTGTGCCTACGAGGATCAGACGCTTGACCAATTCCCACACATTGTTCAGCTCAAACTTTTGAAGCACTTCTTGCATAGCTTGAATCCATTCAGGTTCCATGAAGGCTTTAACAACTTTCTTGGGTTTAGAGATTGAGACAAATGCAAAATGCCCATAGAAGTTTGTTAGCTATGTTGCTCTTTGCGTTGCTCTTGAACGAGTGAGTGGACCAGGTGCAATGATGTTTTCTATTATCTTCTCAATCTGTACTTCATTTGCAACATGAGGATGAACAGGACGAAGATTTTTCTCTTGCTGATCAATGTCATCATTTGGAGGATTGTCTTCAGGCTGGGCATTGTCTTCAGGTTGATTAGGTGCAGAAATGATAAGTTCCTCTTCAGTCTGAGCCTCAGAAGGGATGATATCTCCAATTCCCATGTGCTTGCTTGATTCACTACGAGGTACTTCATCTAGCACATTTGGCAGGTGCTCTCTGTGCGAGCCGTTAGTCTCATCGAACCGCACATCCACAGTTTCAACCACTTTATAGTGAAAGAGGTTGAAGACTCTGTAAGAGTGTGAATCCTTTCCGTAACCAAGCATAAAACCTTCATGTGCTTTTGGTGCCAATTTTGAAGTGTGATGTGGATCCTTGATCCAGCACCTAGCACCAAATATTATGAAGTAACTGACATTTGGCTTCTTACCAGTTAGGATTTCATAGGAGGTTTTCTTCAGAAGCTTGTGAAGATAAACATTGTTGATGATGTGGCATGCAGTATCAATGGCTTTAGGCCAGAACGTCCGTGGAGTCTTGTATTCATCAAGCATCGTTCGAGCCATCTCAATAAGGGTTCTGTTCTTGCACTCCACGATGCCATTCTGCTGAGGTGTGTAAGGAGCAGAGAACTCATGAGTGATGCCAAGTGTATCAAGGTAAGTGTCGAGGCCGGTGTTCTTGAACTCAGTGCCGTTGTCACTTCTGATATGCTTGATCTTGATGCCATAGTTCGTCATGGCACGATTGGCAAAGCGTTTGAAGACATCCTGCACTTCATTCTTGTAGAGGATTATATGCACCCAAGTATATCTTGAATAATCATCAAGAATGACGAAGCCATAGAGGCAAGTAGTGGTAGTGAGAGTAGAGTAGTGAGTAGGTCCAAATAATTCCATGTGTAGCAGCTCGAAGGATTGAGAAGTAGTCATGATTGTCTTTGAGGGATGCTTGGCTCTTGTCATCTTTCCAGTTTCGCAAGCACCACACAGATGATACTTCTTGAACTTGATGCCTTCGATGCCCACTACATGCTTCTTCTTCGTGAGAGTGTGCAAGTTCCTCATTCCAGCATGCCCTAGCCTTCGAAGCCAAAGCCAGCACTCTGAAGCTTTTGCTAGAAGGCATACGACCATCTGTGGTCCCGCTGAGAAATCTACCATATACAGATCATCTTTCCGATACCCTTCAAAGACTTGCTTTTACCAGTGCCAGCAAATGTGATGTGACTCTTGTCTCATGGATGTAGCGTTGAATCCATCAGTAGACTTTGATCACCAGTCATGTGGTTAGTGCATCCACTGTCCATAATCCATTCGGAAGTACGAGGTGTCAGAGCCTACAGTGCAGTTTGGGGGATAGGCTTCACCAAGCGAGTTGTGAAGCATAAACATTTGACGAACAAGTGGAACATGTAAATTCAGATCTTGGTTAGGATAGATAGGATGAGTGTCAAGGAATCCCGAAACGAAATACATAGTAAGACCATTTGTGCATTTTATCTTGCGCCCCACAAGATGTTTAAGGTCCCCAGCATTAGCATCGGACGTCTTTGATTTCCGGCTGGAGACCTTTCCCTGCAAAAGAGAGTTAATTTTTCTTAACCACCCACAATTTTAGGGGTGGCTTAGAAGCAATAAGTCTAAGTGCAGCATATGAGAACTTCAACTTCGAGCCCTAGTAAATAGCCTTGCAGGAGGTGAATAATACTCATAGGAATAAGCTGAAATGTTCTTTGTTCTATGAACATAGCGGTTTGAGGAAACACGCTCATATTCATGGGTCTGAGTATGATTTCCCTGCAAAACATTGACGTTAGGGTGACTGAGATGAGTCCTCGGTCTATATGAAGCTTTTGGACCATATGAAGCCTTTGGTATGGGGTTTGTCTTCTTCCCAGGTGGTGTCATGATGACTGTCGGTGTCAAAACTGGCAGATCTCGGGTAGGGGGTCCCAACTTGTGCGTCTTAGGATCAATGGTAACATGAACACGGGATTTTACCCAGCTTCGGCCTCTCTTGATGAGATAATACCCTACATGCTGCTTGATTGACTTTAATGAGTATAGGGGTTACAAGAGTTGATCTACCTCGAGATCATATGTTGTGGTCTAAACCCTAGAGGTATGATGAGTAATGTCATGATAATATATCGACTAGCCTGGCCTCGGTTTATATAATGTACCATAGGCCTAGGATAACAAGAGTCCTAGCCGAATACGCCGGTGGGGAGGAGTACTTGTCTTGATCACCAAGTCTTGTGGAATCTTCCTTGTATGCGGCAGCTGTCCGAACTGGCCCAGGAGTATACGACCATGGGGGTCCTCGGCCCAATCTAACTGATCGGGAGACGACGTGGTGAGTACCCCCTGGTCCAGGACACCGTCAGTAGCCCCCTGAACCGATCGTCAAGTTGGGGATGCTCCTCGATTCTTCCAAACTGTTATTCATATTCGGTCATCGGTCTTGTAAACTGGTTCAACAAATCTCATCTTCGATCTTGAGGATCGCCGAAGTGCATCTAAAGAGTTTACACATCGGGTATTCAAGGAGCCCCTTTAAGTTTACGGCCTTTATCAATGCCTTGTTATTTTTATGCCACACCTCGGGTTTGAAGTTGTTCCCGGGTGGCGGTGTCCTCTTGCGTCCGAGCTCCAACGCCCGACTGTATTCAAGGTATCTTTTGTAGACGAGCACCAATGTCGGGCTGTATCCCAGCTCCAACGTCAGACAGTATCCGAGCTCCAATGCCGGACTATATCCAATCTCCAACGCCGGACTGTATCTGAGGTGTCATAGATCACCTTGGTTCTAAAAAGTTGAAGGAGTTTAGCCGAGCTTAATGCCGGAAATGCCCGGTATGGAGCCAGCCACTGGCGCCCGAGCTTTATGCCGGACTGCTTCCGAGGTGGTGCACCACCTTGTCCATGGGCTGATTTTTATGAATTTAATTCCGAATTGTGTAATGTAATCTCGGCCGAGATGTATAGCCAGTAGCCCTCAAGGTGCGTGTTGGCCTAATATCCGGGATGCACCTGAAGTAAAAAATCAAACCGCTGACCCTAGTAGCCCTGAGACTCGGGTCGATTTGTAAAATCAGCCTGAGGATAAATTCCCACCTTGGCAGCATACTTAGGGAAAAACGCGGTGTGTGAAGTCCTCGAGACTCAGGTTGGGTGTGGCTGACCAACCTGAGGATAATAATCTCCTCGAAAACTATATTGCACTTTAAATGTTCTGCATTGGATAGGTAATGCAGTAGCCCCCGAGACACTAGTCGGGTGGCAACACCAGATTAGGGGATCGATGTGCCCCTTTAATATTTGTAAATAATGAGCGCAAAGTCCAGTAGCCCCCGAGCCTTAATGTGGGCACGGGTGGCCGAATTAAGGATCAATATCCGTTTGACAAAAAAATTTGTTGTGTTTAACACAAACTTCTCGGAAAGAGAATAAAGATCTCTTAAAAGAGTTTAGAGCTGGTCAAAATCCGAGCTCGCCAAGGTAGGCCCCGAGGGGTTTAAGAGATGGATTGCATTAAAAGGATTTTACTCGCAATTTTTATGTGTAATGATTATATGTATCCAAGTACTTTACATCATGAATGCTCGGATCCGTATTGTAAAAAACTTTGTTGACCGACCATCGGCTTCCACCTCCTTGGCCAGCAGCCGAGGAGTGTTTGTCCTACTTTCTAAAGCCTTTATGATGGCAAAGATTTACGGCAAACAAGGCAATCCGGCCATACAGTTTTATAAACAAAGGTACGGTGAGAGATATGTTATATTACTTTTGTACATAAGAAACATCTTCATGGTCCCACTATCAGTTCCTTTCTTTGGGTCGTCATGCTTATCATGATCATGAAACCTCACCTCCAGTCAATGTGAGAGGAAATTATTGAGGATTTAGTTCGGGGAAAGTTCCCGATCTCTATGTTATTAATGAAGCAAAATTTTCACTTCCGCCGTTTCCGACCAATGTGATCCTTTAAGATTCCTAGCTTTCGGCTTCACCCAGTCTGAGGTACTTACTCGGATGACCCGGTAGTAACAATCACAGAGGTGCTCCCTTTACCACCTAGCCGAACAATCGGGAATGCAGGGGTAAGCACAGGAGCCAGGCTACCCAGCTGGGCCAAAATCTTAAGTCAAATTGATGCATATTTATGGCTTTATAACGATGATTACGGAAGGCGGCATTTGTATATTAAATACAAATGCCGATGATATGTTTATTTTGACTCTGTTGTGACCGTTTATCAGTTGAAAGTGGCCCATCGTCGGCTTCTACCCCTTTGTAGATACTACGCAGGGTGTTTTCGCAATAACACGACAACCCTTAGCCGACATCTCGGTGCCCGAAGGCGATTGTGTTAGCGGGAACGAGGCAATCAGATATGCGGGCTTTATAACTTTCGCTTAGTAATAGGAGCTTTAAACTGGGGAGGCTAGCTATGAGCCCCCGGTTAGTGTTCGACGATAGCTGAAGTCAAGCCGTAAACACTTCGGCCAATGTTATGAACGGCCCGTCATTTAACATAATCATCGGATCGCTAACCGGTTTACGCTTATTGTGATAGTCAGTTTTCGGCTTTCTCCACTGAGGTGCTTAACCATGCGAGCTGGAAGCACAATCATAGTGGTTCTCCCTATGCACACCTTGTCGAACAATGCGGAACGTAGGAGGCAAGCGCAGGAGCCGGGCAACCCAACTATTGACCGAAGACACAATTTGAAACCAATGCATATATAACAATATCCGAGAATGTTCTTTGCCGAATCTCTAAAGGTGTCCGGCATTGCACATTTACTATAAAACAGCTCATGTAAATTTTAAGAGCCCCCAAGTGACTTGGGGAAAAGAATTTTATGTTATAATGATTGTGTGTACCGAAGTACTTATATCATATCTGCGTTCACCCGAACTTTGAACGCGTCTTAACCGACCGTCGGCTTCTCCCTCCCCGGTTAAGGACCGAAAAGTGTTATGTACTCCACCTGTCAAGAATATCAACGGTGTTTCCGATAACCAGGCAATCAGGCCATAAGGCTATAACAGACAAAGCACGCTCAAGGAACTTATGCTATATTACTAACGAAGTGTAAGAAGCATCTTCGTAAAAAGATAGTACCTCCACCGATACCTTTCTTCGGTTGCTCATTGTTACTATAAGACTTGTGCAATAGATTTTTTGTACTCATGAGTTCTGTTGTGTGCCGACCATGATTGAAAACAATAAGAGCGCTAGCTTTCAGCTTCACCCAGTCTGAGGTCCGAGCTCGGATGAACCGGTCATGACAATCGCAGAGGTGCTCCCTTTACTCCCTAGCCGAACAATCGGGAACGTAGGGGTAAGCACAGGAGCCAGGCAACCCAGCTTGCGGAACATTTAGGTCAATATGGTGCATATTGTGGCGTAATACATGACCAAGGAACGAAGGCATACAAGTATAATCATATGCAAGAGGAAATGCTTCATAAAGGAAGTCCCCCAAGGAAATGGGGTATTTGAATTTGTGTGTCAAAAACAAAGTTTGGACAAGGAAGTTTTTCGCAAACAACTTTTTGCCAAAAAAGTATAATGCTTGGCCGAACCGAACAAAATTTAAAACTGAAAGTTTCTGAGCATGAAAGCGATTTAGCTATTTAATGTGTTCCGCATTGATGACGCAATCTGAGCTTGATGCGGGACAAGGTTCCAGCCCCCAGGCTGGTCCCAATGTGGCTGAGCAGAGAGTTTGGCACTCCGAGAAGATGAAGCCCCCAATCCAGTCGCGGTAATGGAGCAAGTCGGCGCGCCAAGGCGACAACCCAGTTCGGTTGACGGAGGCGACAGCGCGGCTTAGTCTGAGTCGATTGGCTGCATAGATAAAATAGTGCAAACCAAAAGTAATGACAAATAAAGACAGTAATGTATATTAAAAAAATTCTTCTACTTATTTAATACAATTGAAGTAAATAATGAAAGAGATATGGCCTGAGCGTCGAGGTCAATGTCGATGCAGGGCATCGACGTGATGTGGTAAGGGCATGGCAAAGCCCGAATTCACAGGTTGGTCCGAGTTCCGGATACGGTGTTCACCGAACTATGTACGAAAACTGTCCGAACCACTACGTGACCGTTGTTAATGTAGCCACCATTTGATAGACCTGTGTATAGATGATGAAACAAAGCATAGTAATAATTCCTTGGAAAAAATAACCCAAACAAGCAAAAATTGCTAGGATTAATAGTACCTGGTTTATTTGTTGTAGCGGTCCGAAGAAAGGTTACTCCCAAAATTGGGACTCGATCCGCACACCCATTGCTTGATGGGTGATGAAGCAACGGCATGACGATGCTGGCAAAGGTTGGCTCGCCGAGGCAAAGCCCGTGGTCCAGCTAATGTGATGAAGTTGGTCAGTCGGTGATGTCGAAGTCTCCGAGGTAAGTTCATGAAGGGATGACGAAGCCCCCAGTCCCAGCAAGGAGACGGAGCAGGTCAGTGAGGAGATGTTGCAGCTGCCATGTCAGCCGAGCTGTTGAAGTAGTTCGGCGTGATGGACATCGGCTCGATGAAGCAAAGGTTCGGCCATGCCAATGCAGGTCGTAACTTGTGATGTGGTCAATGCTGGCTTGATGAAGTGACCGTGTGGTGATGCCGGTGTGCCCGCTCCGTGTAATCTGTGGGGAGGCGATGTTGGTGATGATTTATCCTTCGTGATGCCGAACTATTGTTCAGCTGGCCGAGATGATGATCTGAAGAAGTTGAGCTCGGCTCAACAAAGCGACGACGTGTCTAGCGCAGGTCGGCCGCCGTGGAGTGATGTTGTCGGGCTAGTTTGACACCGGCGCGACGGTGAAGATTATATTGGAAAAATACTTATAATATTAGTGGGATGCATTTGAGAATAAAACACAATACCCCATACAAAAACTTCCTTCAAAAAAGGATGTCCGGAATCCCGTTCATAAAGAAGATGAACTCGGGTCGGATTCGTTCTCACGCAGAAAACAGATCCGAAAAGTGATGCACTAATCGGAAGGTTCTCGGAGTTTGGACGGTTGGATCGAGCTGAATTTTTGAGAGGTGGTAGATATAGGAATTCCGCAGCCGATCAATGGTTGGATCTTCCAAAGGACATCCGAGCTAGATGCTGGACACCACGCTCCAAACTCGTCTGTATTCTCGTCCAGATTCAACATGGCTCCGGTATATCGGAGATTGCCGGAGATTCCTCCATCGGAACTCAATGAAATTTTGTAGTGTTTTTGTAGACTCAATTCCGCACAATTCCACTGAAGCAATCGTTTAAGCAACACTCGAGGAGGCGGTGGCGCCGGATACAAGTTCGCTGTCCAGAAAAACAGCATGGTCGCCCGAGGGCAATGTTCGACGTTTAGCCCCCGACCTCCATGGATGATTCCTCCATGATCTTGATGGAGATTGGAGTTAATGTTGATGAAGGTCCTCATCCGAACATGATGATCGGAGGTAGGGCACAGTCCTCAGTCAAGCCAAGGTGACCAGTCGAGCTGGTGACGAAGAAGCCGATGTCGCAGTTGATCTGCAGTCGAGCCATTGACCCTTTTGCCGATCACATAGCGGAGCTATCAATGAAATCACCATTGTCGGTGTCAAAACTGGCAGATCTCGGGTAGGGGGTCCCAAGCTGTGCGTCTTAGGATCAATGGTAACATGAACACAGGATTTTACCCAGCTTCGGGCTCTCTTAATGAGATAATACCCTACATGCTGCTTGATTGACTTTAATGAGTATAGGGGTTACAAGAGTTGATCTACCCCAAGATCATATGTTGTGGTCTAAACCCTAGAGGTATGATGAGTAATGTCATAATAATCTATCGACTAGCCTGACCTCGGTTTATATAATGTACCATAGGCCTAGGATAACAAGAGTCCTAGCCGAATATGCCGGTGGGGAGGAGTCCTTGTCTGATCACCAAGTCTTGTGGAATCTTCCTTGTATGCGGCAGCTACCCGAACTGGCCCATGAGTATACGGCCATGGGGGTCCTCGGCCCAATCTTACTAATCGGGAGACGACGTGGTGAGTACCCCCTAGTCCAGGACACCGTCAATGACATTCACAGGAAGATTCTCAAGATAGCTTTCGGGTAGCCATATCTTCTTCATGGGTGGCCCGTTCCTGCAGTTAGTACCAATATACCTGGCAAACATTTTGCCATTCTGATTCCTAAATAGTTTACAGTTTGCATCAAAGGATTCATCAATGATAATAGGGTTAGCAAAAGTGAAACCAGATAAGGTGGATGGATCTACTGAAGGTTCCTTAGTAGCAACCCATGTGGTTTTGGGATACTGCTCAGGCTTCCAATAAGACCCATCGACATTCATTTTCCTCTCGAACCCAACACCCTCTTTCCTAGGGTTTCGGTTCAGAATCTGCTTTTTGAAGACATCACATAATGTCTGATGCCCTTTGAGACTTTTGTACATCCCTGTCTCAAGCAGTGTCTTCAACCTAGCATTCTCATCAGCAATAGTAGTGGTATCCTCGGCAGAGGGGTTAGTTACCACATTGGTAGTTTAAGATATTGCAATAGTAGTAGAAGTAGAACATTCAGCAATAGAGGCAGCATTATCACGCTCAATGCATTTTAGACATGGTGGTTCAAATCCTTCTTGAGCGGAACTGATCTTTTGAGCGCAAAGTGACTCGTTCTCTTTTTGAAGATCTTCATGAATCGCTCTCAATTTTTCAAGATCTTGCTTCCTTTGAAGATAATCGTAGGAAAGCTTTTCATGAGTCGTTGAGAGCGTTTCATGATGACTTTTAAGTTCCTCGTACTTAACATGAAGAATTTTGATGTCTACAATTAAGGACTGAGATCAGGTCATTTCCGCGTCCAACGGGTCATCGCTTTTGTCTAACAGTTTTTGAATATGTTCCATAGCTTTCTGTTGTTCAGTTGCAATCTTAGCAAGAGTCCAATGGGTCATCGCTTTTGTCTATCAGAGTCATCTTCACTTGACGTTTGAAAGTAAGCATTGCGTGATTTTACCTTGGCACCACGTGCCATGAAGCAGTAGGTGGGAGCAGAGTCGTCCTTGTCATTACCATCAGCGTTGGTAACGGAGCCATTGTCTTCAATGTTGAAGATGGACTTGGCAACGTAAGTTGTAGCTAGATCCAGACTTGCAACGCCAGAGTCAGACTCCTCCTCAGATTCCACCTCTGCCTCCTCAGAAGCAGACTCCTCCTCTGAATCCATCTCCTTGCCAACAAAAGCATGAGCCTTGCCAGATGAGATCTTCTTGTGTGATGAAGACTTGGAAGAAGACTTTGAGGATTTCTTCTTCTTCTTGTCATCAGAATCATATTATTTGCTCTTCTTCTTCTTATTCTTCTTCTTCTTCTTCTCATTGTCCCACTGTGGACACTCAGAGATGTAGTGACCAGGTTTCTTGCACTTGTGGCATGTTCTCTTCTTGTGGTCATGGGTGGAAGCTTCATCATTTCTTGAGCTAGATCGTGAAGACTTTCTAAAGCCTTTCTTCTTAGTGAATTTCTAGAACTTCTTCACAAGCATAGCAAGCTCCTTTCCAATGTCTTCAGGATCACCAGAACTGCAGTCAGATTCTTCTTCAGATGAGGAAACAGACTTTGCCTTCAAAGCGCGAGTTCGGCCATAGTTGGGGCCATAGATATCTCGTTTCTCAGATAGCTGAAACTCATGTGTGTTGAGCCTCTCAAGTATGTCAGACGGATCAAGAGTCTTGAAGTCAGGGCGTTCTTGAATCATTAGGGCTAAGGTGTCAAATGAGTTGTCAAGTGATCTCAGTAATGTCTTGACTATTTCATGCTTCGTGATCTCAGTGGCGCAGAGTGCTTGGAGCTCATTTGTGATATCAGTGAGGCGATCAAATGTGAGCTGGACTTTCTCATTGTCGTGTCTCCTGAAGCGGTTGAAGAGGTTGCGGAGAACACTGATCCTTTGATCTCACTGAGTTGAGACACCTTCATTGACCTTGGAGAGCCAGTCCCAAACTAGCTTCGATGTTTCTAGAGCACTCACACGGCCATACTGTCCTTTGGTCAGATGACCACAGATGATATTCTTGGTGGTAGAGTCCAGTTAAACGAACTTCTTGACATCAGCAAGGGTGACACCTTCACCGGTCTTGGGAACGCTGTTCTTGATGACATACCACAGATCGACATCAATGGCTTCAAGATGCATCTGCATCTTATTCTTCTAGTAGGGGTATTTAGTGCCATCGAAGATGGGGCACGCAGCGGAGACTTTGATTATCCCTGCAGTCGACATAGCTAAAACTCCAGGTGGTTAAACCGAATGACACAGAACAAGGGAGTACCTAGCTCTGATACCAATTGAAAGAGCTAGTTATCGACTAGAGGGGGGTGAATAGGCGATTTTTATGAAAGTCTTCAAAACATGGGAGTTTCGAAGACAAACAATAGAAATGACACTATTCGTATGCTGCGGAAGGTAGACTACACTAGGCAAGCCATAGTCAAGTATTTAATGAAGTGAAAGCACGAAGACTATTAGCAGCTAGGTAGTAAGGATTAGGATGGAAGATAGTATGAAGCCAATCAGAACAAGTAGTCACACTGTGAAGTCAAACAGATAATGCAAGCAGGCAATGACTTCACGAAGACAAACTGTAAGTAAGGAGAAGTGAGAGATAGAACCAGTAGCTTGGAGAGGACAGAGATTTGTTCGACCAGTTCCAGTTGCTATGACAACTGTACGTCTGGTTAGGGAGGCTGAGATTCAACTCAGAAGACCGCGTCTTCACCTTATTCCCCTTGATCTAAGGACACTTAGTCCCCGCCCAATTACTCTGGTAAGTCTTCAAGGTAGACTTCCAAACATTCACAAACTTTGTTCACCGGCAAAACACAATGACTCTTGGATGCTCAGAACGCGATGCCTAACCAGCTGGAGGATTCACAGTCCTCAAGTGTAACAAGTCTTCTTATCACGCGGACAGAAAGACTTCAGTGATGCCAAACACTCTTTGGGCTCTAGGTGGTTTGGGCTTTGTCCTTGCAAGGATTCTCTCTCAAATGCTTCGGAGGTGGGTTGCTCTCAAACGACAAAACCGTGTACTAACTCTGAGAAGCCACCAATTTATGGTGTAGGGGATGGGCTATTTATAGCCACTGGGCAACCCGACCTAAGTTGTCCGAAATGACCCTAGGTCACTAAGGAACTGACACGTGTCCCAATGGTCAGATTTCAAACACACTCGGTAGGTTGACTTGGGCTACAAGTAAATCTGACTCATCCGACTCTGGATAAGATTTGCTCTCATTGTCTTCGCTCGAAGACATAGGATTTTGTTGAGCATCACTTTAGTGACTCTGACTTTGTTCACTTGGACCCCACTTAACAGTGCGGTGGTTCCTATGACTCAACAAGGAAGAAAAAGAAACAACGAAACAACTAAGTCTTCGCGCTCCATAGTTTTCATGCGATGTCTTCTCATGTCATAGACTTCAATGTGAATAGCTTCACAGACCACCATTGTCTTCAATGTCTACACACATTTTTAGGGGTCACCTCCGGTAGGTAAACCGAATCAATGAGGGACTACTACCTGTGTTATCCTGTAATTCTCCAAACACATTAGTCACTCAACCAGGTTTGTCGTTAATACTCCAAAACCAACTAGGGGTGGCACTACATGCACTTACACATCGCGAACCTACAAATTATCAAGAAGCTATGATGAGACCATTAAATGGCTTGAGGCCATGAAATCTGAGATAGGATCCATGTATGAGAACAAAGTGTGGACTTTGGTGGATTTGCCCGATGATCGGCGACCCATAGAGAATATATGGATGTTCAAGAAGAAGACTAACGTTGATGGCAATGTTACTATTTACAAAGCTCGACTTGTCGCAAAAGGTTTTCGACAAGTTCAAGGAGTTGACTACGATGAAACTCTCTCACCCATTGAAGGAGTCCTGGATTAGGGGGTATCCGGACAGCCGGAGTACATACATCGTCCGGACTATTGAAACGTGAAGATACAAGACTCAAGACTCCGGCCCGTGTCCAGATGGGAATCACCTTTGCATGGAAGTCAAGCTTGGCGATCCGGATATTGTATTTCCTTCCTTGTAACCGACTCCATGTAAACCATATCCCTCTCTGGTGTCTATATAAACCGGAGAGGTTGGTCCTTAGAAGGTCGATCACATTTACAATCATACCATCATAGGCTAGCTCCTAGGGTTTAGCCTCTACAATCTTGTGGTAGATCTACTCTTGTACTACTCATATCTTCAATATTAATCAAGCAGGAAGTAGGGTTTTACCTCCATCGAGAGGGCCCGAACCTGGGTAAACATTGCGTCCCTTGCTTCCTGTTAACATCAGCCTAAGATGCACAGATCGGGACCCCCTACCCGAGATCCGCTGGTTTTGACACCGACATTGGTGCTTTCATTGAGAGTTCCTCTGTGTCGTCGCTGTAAGGCTCGATGGATCGTCTCGTTGTCAAGGACAACATCACCTCTGGGGGAGCGCTGGCTGTAGGCCAAGCTCTCCGACTTTACGGCTTCATTATGGCCGCCCCATCGGCTGTCGCGCCAATGAAGGCCTCTCGGGTCATCACGCATAACCTTCGCATCAACTCGGAGCTTGCCGAACAGATGGATCCGATAGAGCTCTCCTCCCTTAATGAGCTCTTGGATCGCATCACCGCTTTGGGAGTCGCTACGGACTATGACCGGATTGGGCTTAAACCTGACCAAAGGGAAATTAGGTCCCCGCCGGCCACCCATGAGATAGCGGTAGGGGAGGAACCACGCATGGGTTGCCCCCCAACTTTGAGGACGAATTATGTCCGGATCACCGAACTCTGTGAGCCGAACACCTCCTCAAAGGAAGACATGACCCGGGTCCCGTACTTAGAATCGAGCATTGGGCCGAAGAGATTGGGCAACGCTTCGGATCGCGAACTGTCAGGCTCGGAACCTCCAATGCCCCCGGGTGTTAGATCGGATCAAAATCCAAATTCAGCCAATGACAATAACTTGGACTTAAACCGTCTCCCCTGCATCAGGCAAGAGCCCCAGGAGACAATACACCGTTACTGGGCCAGATTCCTCCTTGCACTTACCAAGGTCGAGGACTGCCACAAGGAGGACGTGTTGGAAATATGCCCTAGAGGCAATAATAAATTAGTTATTATTATATTTCCTTGTTCATGATAATCGTTTATTATCCATGCTATAATTGTATTGATAGGAAACTCAGATACATGTGTGGGTACATAGACAACACCATGTCCCTAGTAAGCCTCTAGTTGACTAGCTCGTTGATCAATAGATGGTTACGGTTTCCTGACCATGGACATTGGATGTCATTGATAACGGGATCACATCGTTAGGAGAATGATGTGATGGACAAGACCCAATCCTAAGCCTAGCACAGAGATCGTGTAGTTCGTATCCTAAAGCTTTTCTAATGTCAAGTATCTTTTCCTTAGACCATGAGATTGTGCAACTCCCGGATACTGTAGGAATGCTTTGGGTGTACCAAACGTCACAACGTAACTGGGTGACTATAAAGGTGCACTACAGGTATCTCCGAAAGTGACTGTTGCGTTGGCACGAATCGAGACTGGGATTTGTCACTTCGTGTAAACGGAGAGGTATCTCTGGGCCCACTCGGTAGGACATCATCATAATGTGCACAATGTGACCAAGAGGTTGATCACGGGATGATGTGTTACGGAACGAGTAAAGAGACTTGCCGGTAACGAGATTGAACAAGGTATCGGTATACCGACGATCGAATCTCGGGCAAGTATAATACCGCTAGACAAAGGGAATTGTATACGGGATCGATTGAGTCCTTGACATCGTGGTTCATCCGATGAGATCATCGTGGAAGATGTGGGAGCCAACATGGGTATCCAGATCCTGCTGTTGGTTATTGACCGGAGAACGTCTCGGTCATGTCTGCATGGTTCCCGAACCCGTAGGAACTACACACTTAAGGTTCGATGACGCTAGGGTTATAATAGAAGTTTGTATGTGGTTACGAATGTTGTTCGGAGTCCCGGATGAGATCCCGGATGTCACGAGGAGTTCCGGAATGGTCCGTAGGTAAAGATTTATATATGGGAAGTCATGTTTTGGTCACCGGAAAAGTTTCGGGTTTTATCGGTAACGTACCGGGACCACCGGGAGGGTCCCGGGGGTCCACCAAGTGGGGCCACCGGCCCCGGAGGGCTGCATGGGCCAAGTGTGGGAGGGGACCAGCCCCAGGTGGGCTGGTTCTCCCCCCTACAAGGGCCCAAGGCGCCTAGGGTTTGGGGAGGGGGCGCCCCACCTTGCTTGGGGGGGGGGGGATTTTCCCCCTCTCCACCCCTTGGCCGCCCCCCTAGATGGGATCTAGGGCTGGCCGCGGCCCCCTAGGGGTGGAAACCTAGGTGGGGGCGCAGCCCCCTCTCCCCCTATATATAGTGGAGGCATAGGAGCAGCCCAATACATGAGTTTCTTCTCCTGTTGGCGCAGCCCTACCTCTCTTTCTCCTCATATCTCGCGGTGCTTAGCGAAGCCCTGCTGGACTACCACGCTCCTCCATCACCACCACGCCGTTGTGCTGCTGCTGGATGGAGGCTTCCTCAACCTCTCCCTCTCACCTTGCTAGATCAAGGCATGGGAGACGTCACTGGGCTGTACGTGTGTTGAACGTGGAGGTGCCGTCCGTTCGGCACTAGGATCTCCGGTGATTTGGATCACGACGAGTACGACTCCTTCAACCCCGTTCTCTTGAATGCTTCCGCTTAGCGATCTACAAGGGTATGTAGATGCACTCTCCTTCCCCTCGTTGCTGGTTTCTCCATAGATAGATCTTGGTGACACGTAGGAAAATTTTGAATTTCTACGACGTTCCCCAACAGTGGCATCATGAGCTAGGTCTATTGCGTAGATTCTTTGCACAAGTAGAACACAAAGTAGTTGTGGGCGTTGATGTTGTTCAATATGCTTACCATTACTAGTCCAATCTTGTTTCGACGGTATTGTGGGATGAAGCGGCCCAGACCGACCTTACACGTACTCTTACGTGAGACAGGTTCCACTGACTGACATGCACTTGTTGCATAAGGTGGCTAGCAGGTGCCAGTCTCTCCCACTTTAGTCGGAACAGATTCGATGAAAAGGGTCCTTATGAAGGGTAAATAGCAATTGGCATATCACGTTGTGGTTTTGCGTAGGTAAGAAACGTTCTTGCTAGAAACCCATAGCAGCCACGTAAAACATGCAAACAACAATTAGAGGACGTCTAACTTGTTTTTGCAGGGTATTCTTTGTGATCTGATATGGCCAAGAAGATTGTGATGAGTGATATGTGATGTATGAGATTGATCATGTTCTTGTAATAGGATTCAGGACTTGCATGTCGATGAGTATAACAACCGGCAGGAGGCATAGGAGTTGTCTTAAATTTATTGTATGACCTGCGTGTCATTAAACAATGCCATGTAATTACTTTACTTTATTGCTAACCGGTAGCCATAGTAGTAGAAGTAATAGTTGGCGAGACAACTTCATGAAGACGCGATGATGGAGATCATGATGATGGAGATCATGGTGTCATGCCGGTGACGATGATGATCATGGAGCCCCGAAGATGGAGATCAATGGAGCTATATGATATTGGCCATATCATGTCACTACTATATAATTGCCTGTGATGTTTATTATGTTTATGCATCTTGTTTACTTAGAACGACGGTAGTAAATAAGATGATCCCTTACAACAATTTCAAGAAGTGTTCTCCCCTAACTATGCACCGTTGCTAAAGTTCGTCCTTTCAAAGCACCACGTGATGATCGGGTGTGATAGATCCTTACATTCACATACAATGGGTGTAAGATAGTTTTACACATGCAAAACACTTAGGGTTAACTTGACGAGCCTAGCATGTACAGACATGGCCTCGGAACACAGAGACCGAAAGGTCGAGCATGAGTCGTATAGTAGATACGATCAACATGAAGATGTTCACCGATGATGACTAGTCCGTCTCACGTGATGATCGGACACGGCCTAGTTGACTCGGATCATGTAATCACTTAGATGACCAGAGGGATGTGTATCAGAGTGGCAGTTCATAAGATGAACTTAATTATCCTGAACATAGTCAAAAGATCTTTGCAAATTATGTCGTAAGCTCGCGCTTTATTTCCACTATTTAGATATGTTCCTAGAGAAAATATAGTTGAAAGTTGATAGTAGCGATTATGCGATCAGTAGAAAGCTTGTGTCCTTAATGCACCACTCAGTGTGCTGAACCCCAAACGTCGTTTGTCGATGTTGCGAACATCGGACATACACGTTTTGATAACTACGTGATAGTTCAGTTAAATGGTTTAAGTAGAGGCACCAAAGACGTTTTAGAAATGTCGCGGAACATATGAGATGTTTCGAGGGCTGAAATTGGGATTTCAGGCTCGTGCCCACGTCAAGAGGTATAAGACCTCCGACGATTTTTTAGCCTGCAAACTCAGGGAGAAAAGCTCAATCATTGAGCTTGTGCTCAGATTGTCTGAATGCAACAATCACTTGAATCGAGTGGGAGTTGATCTTCCAGATGAGATAGTGATGTTTCCCCAAAGTCATTGCCACCAAGCTGCTAGAGCTTCGCGATGAACTATAACATATCAAGGATAGAGATGATGATCGTTGAGGTATTCGCGTTGTTTGACATCGCGAAAGTAGAAATCAAGAAGGAGCATCAATTGTTGATGGTTGGTGAAACCACTAGTTTCAAGAAGGGCATGGGCAAGAAGGGATACTTCATGAAACGGCAAATCAGCTGCTGCTCTAGTGAAGAAACCCAAGGTTGAACCCAAACCCGAGACTAAGTGCTTTTGTAATAAGGGGAACAACCACTGGAGCAGAATTACCCTAGATACTTGGTAGATGAGAAGGCTGGCAAAGTCGATAGAAGTATATTGGATATACATTATGTTAATGTGTACTTTACTAGTACTCCTAGTAGCACCAGGGTATTAAGATATCGGTTCAGTTGCTAAGTGTTAGAACTCGAAATAAAAGAGCTACGGAATAAACGGAGACTAGCTAAAGGTGAGTTGACGATATGTCTTGGAAGTGTTTCCAAGTTTGATGTGATCAAACATCGCACGCTCCCTCTACCATCAAGATTAGTATTAAACCTGAATAATTTTCATTTCGTGTTTGCGTTGAACATAGACATAATTGGATTATGTCTATCGCAATACGGTTATTCATTTAAGGAGAATAATGGTTACTCTATTTATTTGAATAATACCTTCAATGGTCTTGCACCTAAAGGAATGGTTATTGAATCTCGATCGTAGTGATACACATTTTCATGCCAAAAGATATAAGATAGTAATGATAGTACCACCTACTTGTGGCACTGCCATGTAAGTCATATTGGTATAAAACGCATGAAGAAGCTCCATGTTGATGGATCTTTGGACTCACTCGTTTTTTTGAAAAGTTTGATACATGCGAACCATGTCTATTGGTGTATACGCATGAAGAAACTCCATGCAGATGGACCGTTTGGACTCACTTGATTTTGAATCTCTTGAGATATGCAAATCATACCACATGGGCAAGATGACTGAAAAACCTCTTTTTCAGTAAGATGGAACAAGATAGCAACTTGTTGGAAGTAACACATTTTGATGTGTGCAGTCCAATGAGTGCTGAGGCATGCAGTGAATATCGTTATGTTCTTACTTCACAGATGATTCGAGTAGATGTTGAGTATATTTACTTTGAAACACAAGTCTGAATTATTGAATGGTTCAAGTAATTTCAGAGTGAAGTTGAAGATCATCGTGACAAGAGGATAAAATGTCTATGATATGATCATAAAGATGAGTATCTGAGTTACGAGCTTTGGCACGCAACAAAGACATTGTGGAAATTGTTTCACAATTAATACCATCTGGAACACCATAGTGTGATGGTGTGTCCGAACATCATAGTTGCACCCTATTGGATATGGTGCGTACCATGATGTCTCTTATCGAATTACCACTATCGTTCATGGGTTAGGCATTAGAGACAACCGCACTCACTTTAATAGGGTACCACATAATTCCGTTGAGACGACACCGTTTGGAGAAACCTAAGTTGTCGTTTCTTAAAGGTTTGGGGGCTGCGACGCTTATATGAAAGAGTTTCAGGTTGATAAGCTCGAACCCAAAGCGGATAAAATGCATCTTCATAGGACACCCAAAAACAGTTGGGTATACCTCCTAATTCAGATCCGAAAGCAATTGTTTCTTAAATCGGGTCCTTTCTCGAGGAAAAGTTCGTCTCGAAAATTGAGTGGGAGGATGGTGGAGACTTGATGAGGTTATTGAACCATCACTTCAACTAGTGTGTAGCAGGGCACAGGAAGTTGTTCCTATGGCGCCTACACCAATTGAAGTAGAAGCTTATGATAGTGATCATGAAGTTTCGGATCAAGTCACTACCGTACCTCGTAGGGTGACAAGGATGTGTACTACTTCAGAGTGGTACAATAATCCTATCTTGAAGGTCATGTTGCTAGACAACAATGAACCTACGAGCTATGGAGAAGCGATGGTGGGCCCAAATTCCGACAAATGGTTAGAAGCCATGAAATCCTTGATAGGATCCATATATCAGAACAAAGCATGGACTTTGGCGGACTTGCCCGATGATCGGCAAGCCATTGAGATAAATGGATCTTTGAGAACAAGACGGACGTGGACGGTAATGTCACCGTCTATGAAGCTCAACTTGTGGCAAACAGTTTTTTCACAAGTTCAAGGAGTTGACTATGAGGAGATTTTTCTCATCCATAGCGATGCTTAAGTCCGTCAGAATCATGTTAGCATTAGCTGCATTTATGAAATCTGGCAAATGGATGTCATAACGAGTTTCCTTACCAGTTTTCGTAAGGAAAGGTTGTATGTGATACAATCAGAAAGGTTTTGTCGATCCTAAGGATGCTAAAAGGTATGCTAGCTCCAGCGATCCTTCCATGGACTGGAGTAAGCATCTCGGAGTTGGAATATGTACTTTGATAAGATGATCAAAGATTTTGGGTTTATACAAAGTTTATGAGAAACTTGTATTTCCAAAGAAGTGAGTGGGAGCACTATAGAATTTCTGATGAGTATATGTTGTTGACATATTGATGATCAAAAATGATGTAGAATTTCTAGAAAGCATATAGGGTTGTTTGAAAGGTGTTTTTCAATAGAAAACCTAGCTTAAGCTACTTGAACATTGAGCATCAAGATCTATGAGGATAGATCAAAAACGCTTAATGGTACTTTCAAATGAGCATATACCTTGACATGATCTTGAAGGTGTTCAAGATGGATCAGTCAAAGAAGGAGTTCTTGCCTGAGATGTAAGGTATGAAGTTAAGACTTAAAGCTCGACCACGGCAGAAAAGAGAGAAAGGACGAAGGTCATCCCCTATGCTTTAGACGTAGGCTCTACAGTATGCTATGCTAAGTACCGCACCGGTTGTGTGCCTTTCTACATATCTGGCAAGAGAGTACAAAGGTGATCAAGGAGTAGATCACCAGATAGCGGTCAAAATTGTCCTTGGAGTACTAAGGACATGTTTCTCGATTATGGAGGTGATAAAGAGTTCGGCGTAAAGGGTTACATCGATGCAAGCTTTAACACCTATCCGAATGACTCTGAGCAGCAAACCGGATACGTATAGTGGAGCAACCATTTGGAATAGCTCCAAGTGGAGCGTGGAAGCACCATTTACAATATGACACAGAGATTTGCGAAGTACATACGGATCTGAATGTTGCAGACCCGTTGACTAAAACCTCTCTCACAAGCAGAACATGATCAAACCCCAGAACTCATTGAGTCTTAATCACATGATGATGTGAACTAGTTTAATGACACTAGTAAACTCTTTGGATGTTGGTCACATGGCGATGTGACCTGTCAGTGTTAATCACATGGCGATGTGAACTAGATTATTGACTCTAGTGCAAGTGGGAGACTTTTGGAAATATGCCCTAGAGGCAATAATAAATTAGTTATTATTATATTTCCTTGTTCATGATAATCGTTTATTATCCATGCTATAATTGTATTGATAGGAAACTCAGATACATGTGTGGGTACATAGACAACACCATGTCCCTAGTAAGCCTCTAGTTGACTAGCTCGTTGATCAATAGATGGTTACAGTTTCCTGACCATGGACATTGGATGTCATTGATAGCGGGATCACATCATTAGGAGAATGATGTGATGGACAAGACCCAATCCTAAGCCTAGCACAGAGATCGTGTAGTTCGTATGCTAAAGCTTTTCTAATGTCAAGTATCTTTTCCTTAGACCATGAGATTGTGCAACTCCCGGATACCGTAGGAATGCTTTGGGTGTACCAAACGTCACAACGTAACTGGGTGACTATAAAGGTGCACTACAGGTATCTCCGAAAGTGTCTGTTGGGTTGGCACGAATCGAGATTGGGATTTGTCACTCCGTGTGAACGGAGAGGTATCTCTATGCCCACTCGGTAGGACATCATCATAATGTGCACAATGTGACCAAGGGGTTGATCACGGGATGATGTGTTACGGAACGCGTAAAGAGACTTGCCGGTAACGAGATTGAACAAGGTATCGGTATACCGACGATCGAATCTCGGGCAAGTATAATACCGCTAGACAAAGGGAATTGTATACGGGATCGATTGAGTCCTTGACATCGTGGTTCATCCAATGAGATCATCGTGGAACATGTGGGAGCCAACATGGGTATCCAGATCCCGTTGTTGGTTATTGACCGGAGAACGTCTCGGTCATGTCTGCATGGTTCCTGAACCCGTAGGGTCTACACACTTAAGGTTCGATGACGCTAGGGTTATAAAGGAAGTTTGTATGTGGTTACCGAATGTTGTTCGGAGTCCCGGATGAGATCCCGGACGTCATGAGGAGTTCCGTAATGGTCCGGAGGTAAAGATTTATATATGGGAAGTCCTGTTTTGGTCACTGAAAAAGTTTCGGGTTTTATCGGTAACGTACCGGGACCACCGGGAGGGTCCCGGGGGTCCACCAAGTGGGGCCACCGGCCCCGGAGGGCTGCATGGGCCAAGTGTGGGAGGGGACCAGCCCCAGGTGGGCTGGTGCGCCCCCCCCCCCCCACAAGGGCCCAAGGCGCCTAGGGTTTGGGGAGGGGGCGCCCCACCTTGCTTGGGGGGCAAGTTTCCCCCTCTCCACCCCTTGGCCGCCCCCCTAGATGGGATCTAGGGCTGGCTGCCGCCCCCTAGGGGTGGAAACCTAGGTGGGGGCGCAGCCCCCTCTCCCCCTATATATAGTGGAGGCATAGGAGCAGCCCAATACATGAGTTTCTTCTCCTGTTGGCGCAGCCCTACCTCTCTTTCTCCTCATATCTCGGGGTGCTTGGCGAAGCCCTGCTGGACTACCACACTCCTCCATCACCACCACGCCGTTGTGCTGCTGCTGGATGGATTCTTCCTCAACCTCTCCCTCTCACCTTGCTGGATCAAGGCATGGGAGACGTCACCGGGCTGTACGTGTGTTGAATGCGGAGGTGCCGTCCGTTCGGCACTAGGATCTCCGGTGATTTGGATCACGACGAGTACAACTCCTTCAACCCCGTTCTCTTGAACGCTTCCGCTTAGCGATCTAAAAGGGTATGTAGATGCACTCTCCTTCCCCTCGTTGCTGGTTTCTCCATAGATAGATCTTGGTGACACGTAGGAAAATTTTGAATTTCTGCGACGTTCCCCTACAGGACGTAGTCTCACTTTTCTGCAAAAACTGCACGAACGAAGGACTCATTAATGCTATAAGTCGTTGTGACATAGTACGCTTTGCGGACTTGGCAACCATAGTACAGAAGTACTGTGCGATGGAAAGTGCCTGGAAGACCCAAACGGAATTTTGGGATAGTACGACCCTCAGCAGAACCTTTGTCCGAACTAAATAGCCGAACTCTCGTAAGTCGACCAATTCAATTCCCAAGAAACCAAAACCCGCCCCAGGGCGTGGAACCGTATTGTAAGAATGGCTCAATGGGCCCTGTAAGCTTCACAGTACGCCGGATGCAACACCAACCATAGCCTTAGGGCATGTTGGATACTCCGACAGGTAGCAAAAAGTAGCGAATATCTCCTTGAGAGCCATAAAGCAGAACAACATCCCGCCAAGGAACACAATACGGTACTAACAGTCTTCGAGACTTTCGCCTCGAAGAATAGGCGCAAGCGAGCTCATCGAAGCCCCGCTGAAATCTGCCATGTGGCAAAAATAAATCCGTGGAACGACACTGCTATAACTTTCAATGCCAGTGACGAACCCCAATTCCAGACCATCCGGGCACCAGCCGCTCTGGTCCTCAGCCCAATAGTTGACGGATTTTGGCTCACTAAAGTACTCATGGACGGCGGAAGCAGATTAAACTTGATCTACGAAGAAACACTCAAGAAGATGGAAATTGATAAAAGCCGCATTGAACAAAGTGGCACAACCTTCAGGGGAATTATACCTAGTCGGGAAGCACGGTGTTCGGGAAAAATCACACTTGATGTGGTATTCGGCACCCCAAAGAATTATAGGTCCAAAGAAATCACATTCCAAGTGGCTCCTTTCAGCAACGGATACCACGCCCTTCTAGGGCGGGACGCGTTTGCAATCTTTCAAGCTATACCCCATTACGGGTACATGAAGCTTAAAATGCCCGGACCCAATGGAAACATCACTCTAGTCAGTGATCCGGACATTTCTCTCCACACCAAAAACAAAACTGCAGCACTAGCCTTGGAAGCATTGTCCGAAGCCCTAGTAGCAGAAGAATTAACAACACTGCGCGCCACCATGGACAGGGACGATGTGATACTCGACAAGCGACCCAAGTTCACCTCATTTAAACCCGCAGATGAGACAGTCAAATTCCAAGTCCATCCAATGGACCCCATGAAGACAGCTTCCATCGGGACACAGTTGAGCCCTACTATGGACGCCGCATTGCGAGACTTCTTACGTGAGAATTGGGACATTTTTGCCTGGCACCCATCGGACATGCCGGGCATCCCGTGCGGATTGGCCGAACATAGCCTTAACATAGCCTTAACATACTAAAGGGATACAAACCTGTTAAACAGACTCTAAGGTGATTTTCAGAGCCCAAACAGCAAGCCATGGGGGAAGAGCTAGCCAAGCTACTTGAGGCCAGATTCATCAGAGATATCAAGCATCCGGATTGGCTGGCGAACTTGGTAATGGTACCAAAGAAGGACAAATCCTGGCGCCTGTGCGTCGACTTCAAAGACCTCAACAAGGCTTGCCCCAAGGATCCCTTTCCCCTCCCTTGCATCGATCAAATCATCGATGCCACAGCAGGACACGACTCGCTGTGTTTCCTCGACACATACTCTGGATACCATCAAATAAAGATGGCAGAGTCCGACCAAGCTACAACAGCTTTCATAACGCCATATGGCCCTTTCTGCTTCAACACTATGCCTTTCGGTCTTAAGAATGCCGGCGCAACCTATCAATGCATGATTCAAACATGCCTGGAAAAGCAAATCGGCAAAATAGTGGAAGCATACGTGGATGGCGTAGTCATAAAAACAAGACACGTCGAAACCCTAATAGATCACTTGAGGCTTACGTTCGACAACCTCCGAACATACGACATCAAGCTGAATCCAGAAAAATGCGTTTTTGGCGTCCCCTCTGGAAAACTACTTGGCTTCATCGTTTCCAATAAAGGTATTGAACTAATCCGGCAAAAATCCGAGCTTTGTCGCAGTTGGCTATACCAACAGACCTCAAACACATCCAGAAACTAGCTGGATGCGTGGCTGCTTTGAGCCGCTTTATCTCCAGGTTAGGAGAAAAGGCATTACCTCTTTACCACCTTCTTCGGCACACCGAACACTTCGTGTGGACGGATGCAGCCGCGGCCGGACTCGATGGAATAAAGACCTTATTGGCCAATAATCCAGTCCTAACAGCGCCAAATATCGGCGAACCTATGCTGCTGTACATAGCTGCAACACATCAAGTTGTAAGCGCAGTACTCGTTGTTGAACGAGAGGTTGACGGATACAAATTCCCGCTATAGAAGCCGGTTTATTATATATCGACGGTCCTTACCCCATGCAAATCCCGACACCCACACTATCAAAAAATAGCATACGCGGTCTTCATGGCATCCCGAAAACTATGACACTACTTTCAAGAGTGTTCGATTACGGTGGCCTCCGAAGTACCACTAAACGATATAATAAATAACCGCGATGCCACGAGCCGGATCGCTAAATGGGCCATCGAGCTCCTTCCGTTCGACATAACATACAAGCCTCGGCGGGCCATCAAGTTGCAGGTATTAGCTGACTTTTTCGCTGAATGGACGGAAGCCGAACTCCCTAAAGAGTACGGCACGTACTCTAACTGGATCATGCACTTCGATGGCTCTAAAATGCTGGCCGAATTGGGAGCAGGTGTAGTCCTGACGTCTCCCACCGGAGACACGATCCAATACGTCCTCCAAATATTATACACAAACTCCAACAATGCAGCCGAATACGAGGCTCTATTGCACGGTCTTCGGATGGCAGTCTCTATGGGCATTCAACACCTAGAGGTGCGCGGGGATTCAAACCTTGCAATATCAAAAATAAACGGAGACTTTGATGCCAAGGATCCAAAAATGCGGCCTACCGTAATGCCGTCCTTAAAATGTCAGCTCGATTCGAGGGGCTCGAATTCCACCATGTGGCTCGAGAAAACAATCAAGCGGCAGATGTCCTTGCCTGCATCAGCGCTAAACGCGACCCTCTCCCACCTAACATATTCCTGGAAAGGCTGTTCAAGCCATCTGTGGTATGGGAAGGGGAGTCCGGCAATACCAGCACGGATCCGAATATATCCCCAGATTCCGAACTATCAGACATAATCGGAGGCTCTACCACCGAAATAACATCTTCATCCCACGAAATCATGGCTATCATCGCCTCGTGGACTGAGCCTTTCTTGGCCTACCTAAATAGGCAAGAGCTCCCCGAAGACCAAAATGAAGCACGCTGCATCGTCCGGCATTCTAAAGCTTACAAAGTCCATGAAGGGGAACCCTATAAGAAAAGTGCGGCCAGAGTGCTCCAAAGGTGCATCTCCGAAGAGGAAGGGCGACAGCTCTTGGCTGAAATCCATGCCGGACTGGGTGGGCACCACACCGCGGCTCGAGCACTAGTCAGCAAGGCCTTCCGTACAGGTTTCTATTGGCCGACGGCCCGAGCAGACACACAGGACCTTGTCCAATGCTGCGTCGGTTGCCAGCTATTTGCCAATCAGATTCATATGCCCCCTACCGCTCTCCAAACAATCCCCATAACTTGGCCCTTCGCGGTCTGGGGACTGGATATGGTTGGACCCCTTAAAGGGGGAAGCCACAAGAAAAAATACTTATTGGTCATGGTAGACAAGTTCATCAAATGGATAGAAGCCAAACCGGTCAAAATGGCCAAATCCGGACCAGTAATAGACTTTATATCCGGGGTCGTACACCGATACGGTGTCCCCCACAGCATCATCACCGATAATGGCTCAAATTTCACAGCCGATGAACTGAAAGCTTGGTGCGGCAAAATGGGCATTAAGCTCGACTACGCTTCCGTCTACCATCCTCAAACAAACGGCCAGGTTGAACGGGCAAACGGTCTTATTATGAGTGGCATCAAACCCAGACTAGTGCGATCCTTGACAGAGTCGGACACTCATTGGTTCGAGGATCTCGACTCCATACTCTAGGGGTTGCGGACCACACCGAATCGCACCACCGGATATACACCATTTTTATGGTGTACGGCGCGAAAGCAGTACTACCCTGTGACATAATACATGATTCGCCACGCGTACGCATGTACGAAGAGAAGGAAGCCGAGTTAGATTGGCAGGATAACTTGGACACCCTGGAGGAGGAGAGCGACATCGTGAAGGCCTGTTCCGCATTCTATCAGCAACTGTCTCGATGAGACCAGAGCAGAGAAGTACGGGCCAAAACTTATAATATTGGCGAGCTCGTTCTACGCTTACCGGAGAAGAAGAAGGACAAGCTCAAACCCAAGTGGGAAGGTCCCTTCGTCATCGACAAAGTTCTCACCGGAGGAGTGCACCGCTTACGTAATGCGTCCGACAACAGACTCGAGCCGAATCCATGGAACGCGACTAGACTCCGGAGATTCTATGCCTAGCGTCGAACTTAGTGTTCGTCTCCTTACACCCTTCCTTTCATTTATGCTCCATCCCTTTTCCTTTCTCAATTTTTCTTCCTCTTCACACAACGTATTTAATACAGTGCGGACTTCCGGATCACTCCGGCCGCACTATGTGTGTAAGCAATACCTTGGGGCTTGCTATATGGAAGCTAAAAATAATTACTCTAATGGCTTTTCGCCCATCACATATGCATTTCTTTTTCCTTATGTGCCTTTTCTTCACCATTATATGCATCAATATGACTTACGATGTGGCCAAGCTGGGTTTCCTGGCTCTTGTGTTTATGCCCTACGTTCCCGTTAATTCGGCTAGGGCATAAGGCGAGCACCTCTGTGATTGTTACTGCCGGTTCAGCCGGATGTGTACCTCGGACTGGGTGAAGCCGAAAGCTAGTTTCCTTGAGAGAATATTCGGTCGGTGACCAAAATATGTATTCGTTTATTACAACGTAAATCCCAGAGGTCTTGTATCCTGCACCATGGTTCGCAGTCCGGACATGTGCCTTGTTGCATGCTTACCCAGGGAAAGGAACCCCTAACGGAACTATTCTCCCTGGAAGATGTTTCTTACTATCCATGTAATATAACATAACTAGTTGGCTACTTGTCTGTTCAAGCAGTTATGACCCCTACTCCTGGTTTCCACGCATACTCCGGTTTTGTATAACTGAGCGGGTATTCGGACACACCCCGGACTATAGGATCCGGGGGCTGAAGCGAAAAGGTCCGCCATGACAAATGATTTTAATCCGGCTAGGGGCTACTTATGTCCATCGAATTACACACTCACTTGGACTGACTATATTCCTCCTCTATACCATCCAACAGGCTATCTAGCTTACAATCCTGTTGAGAATACTTTGTGGCTAACACCACCTGGTCATATACCAGACTCACGGGAATTTCTTGCCCATCTGGCCCTGCCGGTCCGACTTCGGCCATATGGTTCGGGTCCAGCTTGGTGTAGCGCGTCTTCACCATAGCCCATGCTTCTCTTGCACCTTGCCGGCAGGCTGACATCTTCCACAATCGGAAGCGCCACCGTGCTCCTTGAAGCATGTCCACAAGCTCCCCCATGCCATTCGGCAGGAAGCTTGATGGCCACAAAGCCTGCGCAATGCCCTGCATCGCCTGCCGAGCTCGCTCGTGCAGTTGTGAGAGGTCTTACAGTAAATCGCCTGCAGATGTGGGCATCTCCTCCTCAGGGCGATCTGTTAACATTCCTACAAGCAAAATACTTTCAATATACTTCCTCGCCGAACTATGCTACAGTTCGTTTAGGCACTTGCCATAAATGCCGCGGCGAAGCCTTTTGTTCTCCTTCACGGAGTCCGCCAGCTGTGCGCGGACGCCTTTCAATTCCACGTCCAGCCGAACATTGGCATCTTGAAGATTATTCTTCTCCTGCTTAACTTGCATAAGAATGCACTCGCCAGCCCTTAGCTGCCTCTAGAGATGCGACTCGTCATCCCTTCCACCCTCCGGATTCACCCCGGGGTTAACTGCAGAATTTTTTGTTAAATTCATCATACTAGCCACTTACTAACTGGTGCATTTTTGTACAATCGAGAAAAATGTTACCAGATGAGGCCTTCTGGGATTCCTCTAGCTTGGCAACCGTGGCCCTCGGTTGGGTCTTGCACCCCTCTAGCTCCCGAGACAATTGCTCATTCTTATCTACAAGAACTTGCGCATAAATTGATCCTTAAAACAGTTGTTCCAACCGTTTCAAGTCTCGGGGGTGTCGGTGTCAAAACCGGCAGATCTCGGGTAGGGGGTCCCGATCTATGCGTCTTAGGCTGATGGTAACAGGAAGAAAGGGACACAATGTTTACCCAGGTTCGGGCCTTCTCGATGGAGGTAAAACCCTACTTCCTGCTTGATTAATATTGAAGATATGTGGAATACAACAGTTGATCTACCACGAGATCGTAGAGGCTAAGCCCTAAGAGCTAGCCTATGATGGTACGATTGCAAATGTGATCGGCCTTCTAAGGACCATCCTCTCCGGTTTATATAGACACTGGAGAGCTAGGGTTTACATGGAGTCGGTTACAAGGAAGGAAACATAATATCCGAATCGCCAAGCTTGTCTACCACGCAAAGGAGAGTCCCATCCGGACACGAGCCAAAGTCTTGAGTCTTGTATCTTGACGCTTCTATAGTCCGGACGATGAATATAGTCCGGCTGTCCGGATACCCCCTTATCCAGGACTCCCTCAGTAGCCCCTGAACCAGGCTTCAATGATGATGAGTCCGACGCGCAGTCTTGTCTTCGGCATTACAAGGTGGGTTCCTCCTCCGAATACTCCAAGGTTATTATCGAACACGTAGGTCATGTCCAGATCTGCAAAATGATCCTCACATACCACTGTAGAGAGAATGATACTTCAGCTGAAGATTTTTAGACGACGTGACACGCCACTAGAGCTAGGTCATTATTCGAACTGTTTTTCACAACCAGCCACAGCATGTATTGCGAGGCGGTTTCCTTGACACGTCTTGTCAAAGCAGAGATCATGTCCCCTTATCACGGGATTCTCATCAATACGGGTATGGGTAATCCCCCCGTGCCATCAATCGTGGCACTTGGGAAGTAAGCGATTCTCAACAGGCTAGTGGGGAGGCGCACCGCTTTTGTCGCCTCCATATAAAGGGATAAGAGTTCCCCATTCTTACCCACGCCTTCTTCCTCCCTCGCATACTCTTGCCCCCTCGAGCTCCAGCGCCCTAGCCTAGGTTTTCTCTGCATAGTCAGTCATGTCCGGAGCAGGAGGCAAGTGGGTGGCTTCCACCGTGACGGAGAAGATCACGAATCTCCGGGCGGCCGGATACTTGGCCGCAGATATAGCGCACCAGCTACTAGACGAGGGGCAGGTCATTCCAACTCCAGGACCCCACGAGAGGGTTGTGTTCCTGGCCCACTTTGTTCGTGGACTGGGGTTTCCACTCCACCCCTTCGTCCGTGGGCTCATGTTCTACTATGGGCTAGACTTTCATGATCTAGCTCCGAACTTCGTCCTCAACATTTCGGTGTTCATCGTTGTATACCAGGCCTTCCTCCGCATCAAGCCTCATTTCGGCTTGTGGCTGAAAATCTTCTGCGTGAAGCCGAAGATCGTGAGCGGCCAGCAAGCGGAGTGCGGAGGAGCCATGGTGGGCAAAATGCCTAATGTCACCTGGCCTGAAGGCTCCTTTGCGGAAACCATGAAGGGGTGTCAATCGGGGTGGTTCTTCATCACCGAGCCACGCGATGCCGATTGGGCGGCGGCCCCCGAGTTCCGATCTGGAACCCCTATGCGGCTCACCTCCTGGGAGTAGAAGGGCCTGCTATGGGGCGAATCTACAGAGCTGACCAGACTCATCAACTGCATCAAGGGCATGAAGGACAACAACATTAAGCTCGTCAACGTGATCCAAGTTATGCTCATTCGCCGGATTCTGCCGTGCCAAAGGCGGGCATTCAATCTGTGGGAGTTTGTCCCGGACGAACACCAGACGCTTCAGAGGCTCTACGGCATGAAGCACAAGGACGCGTGGAAGGCGCTATTCAAGGCCTCCGAAGTACCTCCTCTTATAACCAAGGACCGTGGGCTCCAAGCCGCACGGCACCCTACTCAGGTGAGTCCTCAGGCCGCCACCGGGTCCGGTTCTTCCCAATGTATTTATGGAAAATTCCTAAGTGATTGTGTATATTTGATTTAGGAGTATGTGGAGACAGCGGAGCGGATCGACAGTCCGGCTCCACTACCAGAAGGCCCAGCTAATGATCTTCTAATGAAGATGCTGGTCCCGGCACCCTATAAGGGGCCGGAGAAGAAGGCCGACAAGAAGGCCCCGGGGACCCAAAAGGGTCTCCGAAATAAGGTTGCGCAAGCCTCGTCCGGAGACGACGAGGCGCATTCCTCCCCCGAAGGGGAAGAAGAAGAGGAGGAGGAGGAGGAGGCCGCCCCATCCGGAAAGGATGGGGGGCCAGAGACGGCGAGCCAGGGGGCCAGGAGAGGCCCCCGACATAAGGCCGTCATACCCTTGTCGTCCGATGACGACGAGGCAGATTCCTCCCGTGGAGGCAAGGAGGAACAAGGAGAAACACCACCTTCCCGCACTAGGGAGGGAAGAAGAGGAAGGCCGCCCCGGTGGGAGAGACTGGGACGTCCAAGAAGGGAAAAGCATCCCTTCCGGACTACTCCGCCACCGCCGCCGATAGCGAGGAAGGGTGGCTGCCCCGGAAGAAGCCCTTTGTGCGATCGTAAGTGTCCGAACTCAATAGTATTTTCGCTTCATAGTATTGTTTATAATTCCGAACTTATATGCAGTCCGGCGAGGGTCCATCCCGAAGTGTCATCTTCGGACAGGTCCTTGAGTGAGTCAGCAATGAACTCACTCCCGACGGCCACGTCTCCTCGACCCGCGGACGACACGGAGGTGTTGTCCCTAAGGCTCCCGACGATGGCGGAGGTGGCCCTGGAGGCGCCTCAAGGCGGCGTCCCAGACGTCGGACTCGCGGGGTTCAAGGTCCCCGTGGATCATGTTGATGAGAGCCACGGTAAGCCGGGCTCTCAGCCGAACACTGTTCCGGAGCCTTCAGTGGTTCCGGACTTAGGCGGGCAGCCCCTCGTTATGGAGGGAGGGCCGTCTGTAACAAGGACTTCTGTTGCACCCCAGGAGCCGGATTGTCTGCTGGAAGCGCTTCATGGCGTTTCCCTAGGTGAAGAGCACCGTACTCTCATGAGTGCGGTGATTCAGAAGGTTTCGTCCGCCAAGAGCGGATTAACCGAAGCTTGCACCAGCCTCCTAACAGGCTTTGAGGTAAGCAGTAAAAATATGTGAAGTTACCACCCGATAGGTAGTAGCCCCTGATGCTTTGTTTGGTGTTCGGAAAGAAAAACCAAACGGAGGGTCAATTATAATCCGCAGGAGTCTGACAATAATTTTTAATGTAAATAAACAGGCTGTGCTACTGGCCGCTGCTGCTCGCACGGCCTAAATCGCCGGCCTAATGCAGGATTTAGAGCGGGCACGGGGAGAGCTCGGCCTCACAAGGAGGCAGCTCGAGGAGAGCAAAGGTAAATGATTCCCCTATCTCCTATAATGAATAGTAAATAAAATTTGATTATGCTAACAACGAGACGTCGTGATATGGTAACGGAGACCACCACCGAAGTGGCGTCTCTCAAGAAGGCGCTGCCCGAGGCCGAACACAAAGCGGCCTTGGAAATCAAGGAGCGTGAAAAGCAAGAGGCCCGAGTGGGCGAGGTACAAGAAGAGCTCCGGGAGCTCGGCAAGAAGCTCGAATCTGCGGAGTGGGAGCGGAAAGCAAAAGAGGCCGAGCTTGCGAAGGCCCTTACAAATACAAAAGACGCCAAGGCCAAAGCCGAGAGGGCTCAGCAGGAGATCTAGGAGGCCAAGAAAATAGCAGCGGGTAAGAAACTTTTTATGCAAAGCAAACATGTGGAGGAGGCGTTTCTTTTACTTACTCGAATCCGGAGCTCTCTAGGGGCATTCGCAGACCTGCCACGCAGCGTATCCGACACCGCGGAGTTCTACCGTGCCCAGGAGGGGAGCTCAACAGAGAAGTTGTTCTGGTCCCAGTATGCTGGGGATGAACACGCAATGCCTCTGAGTGACCAACTGAAGCAGTTGGTCGAACTCCACAAGGCGGCCAAAGTGGCTATGAAAGATCTCATAGTCCGGATATGGCCTGGCAAGCTTCTGCCCACCAGCTACTTCGACCTGATCAAGGCGATGGTGGATTCCTGTCCATGACTGGAAGTCATCAAGCGATCTGTTTTTATTGAGGGTGCCCGTCGGGACCTTTCCCGCGCCAAGGTGCATTGGGGCAAGCTGGATGCGGAGAAGCTGGTGAAGGACGGGCCGCCGGAGGGCAAGCCGCATCGCGTCCCCGAGAAGTATTATGATGGCGTTATGAAGGGTGCTTGCCTCGTGGCCGATGAATGTAGCAGAGACATAACTTTTGAATGAATTCACTTCTGTCATGTTTGTAATTTAAAGACGAAGTTAGTTACGCTATGTAGCACCTTTGTGATTTAAAATATTACCTTCTTTGTGGTTGTTTATCAAATTCTGAAAGTAGGCCAGTCGTCGGCTTCTGCCCCCGTGTAACTAGTACTGGGGTGTTCGTGGAAAACCCGGACACTTTTTATCCAAATATTTGGTCCCTTAAGGAGGTGTCCGGCGCAGCAAACCAAGCAATTGGACTATATGGCTTTATAACCTTCAGTTAGCCATAGAAGTCTATGATTTTAAATTTCGGCGAAGCCCCTAGTATCCGGAAGGCCGAATTGGGGCGCTCTACATGCCTATATCGGACAAAGCCGAATAATCGCCTAAGGTGGAAAATCTTTAAGGATTTTAAGACCTCTCGAACAGCGACCAGTCTCTCCCCACATCATGTCGGACAGTTTTGTGCTTTCTCTACTGAGGTGCTTGTACGGAAAAACCAGGGCACAATCGCAGTAGTTCTCCCTGCGCTACCTTAGCCGAATTGACGGAACGTAAGGTACCAAAGCAAGGGAGCCGGGCTATCCCAACTGTAACCCAAGACATGATTCGGAGTTGATGCATATAATGCTATAAGTTCGGGGTGCCGCAGTGTTGAAAATGTTCGGACTTGTCTTGCCGTATTATGGGGCGCTATAAGAAGCCCCTAGAAAACTCAACGTACCAAAGTGTACGGATGCAAAATCAAATGAACATTTATAAAAAATGCAAAAAATAAGAAGTAATAATAAGCTGACGTTGTATATTGTCTCCCATTGATAAATAATACGTTTAAGCATATGTTTACAATGAATGCACTTCGCGGAGATAAATAGGATTATTTGACATATCCTATCCAGGAGCAGGCTACGTACAGATAGATAAGCGATCGTGAATAGATTCCACCTGGGTGTTTCCTGGTGTGCCTGAAGCTTGTTACCTCCTGGGTTTCCTCTCCTCTGTAAGTCCGACAATCCGGCTATTTTGGAGAAGCTACACTAAACCAATGTCCTTAAGGGTAAAAGGAAAGGTTACGAAGTGATACCGTACTGTTGACTGAGCCACTGCTATGCCTTCGCCTGTGCCCATGGTATTTTGAGTGCGTAATTGTGTACGCGTGGTACGAATGCTGCCTGGGTGGGACTTGGGCGGAGGCCGGACTGCTAGTCGTGCTCTTGACGTGCCTGCTGATCCTGTTGTGGGGTGTTTCGCCCTTGCTTGACGGAGCTTGAGGTTGTCGTCGCCGGATTGGTGGTTTGCCTGAGGAGGCTGCATTGTACTTCGGCCGCAAGGGCCGCAGTGTGTTCTTCTGTACGGAGAGAGCCGTCCATATTCCCGTTGACTGTTATGACCCCGCGCGGGCCTGGCATCTTGAGCTTCAGGTATGCATAGTGTGGTACCACATTGAATCTAGCAAATGCGGTTCGCCCGAGCAGTGCATGGTAACCACTGCGGAAAGGGACGATATCGAAGATTAACTCTTTGCTTCAGAAGTTATCCGGAGATCCGAAGACCATTTTCAATGTTATAGAGCTCGTACAGCGGGCCTCTACTCCAGGAATGACACCCTTAAAGGTGGTTCTGGTGGGCTTAATCCTTGAAGGATCGATGCCCATTTTGCGCACTGTGTCCTGATAAAGCAGGTTCAGGCTGCTGCCTCCGTCCATAAGGACTCTTGTGAGGTGAAATCTGTCTATAATTGGGTCTAAAACCAATGCGGCGGAGCCGCCATGACGGATGCTGGTAGGATGATCCATACGATCAAAGGTGATCGGACAAGATGACCATGGGTTGAATTTGGGGACAACTGGCTCCATCGCATATACGTCCCGTAGTGCCCGCTTCTGTTCCCGTTTGGGGATGTGGGTGGCATAGATCATGTTGACCGTTTTCACCTGGGGGGGATTTCTTTTGCCCCCCATGTTCGGAAACCGGGGCTCATCGTCATCATCACTGTGCAGCCCCTTGTCCTTGTTTTTGGCGTTTATTTTGCCGGCCTGTTTGAATACCTAGCAGTCTCTATTGGTGTGGTTGGCTGGCTTGTCCGGGGTGCCAAGAATTTGGCACGAGCGCTCTAGTATATGGTCCAGACTGGACGGTCCTTGATTGTTACACTTGAATGGCTTCTTCCGCTGACCGGATTTGGATCCGCTGAATCCGGCATTGACCGACGTATCCTCGGTGTTGTCACCGTTGTTCCGTCGCTTGTGTCTGTTGCGCCGTGGCTTACCATTACTGTCCCGGACATCTGAAGTTCCAGAGTGTGGCGTAGTGCTACTGCGAGCCAACTAGTTGTCCTCGCCCGCGCAAAAGTGGGTCATTAGTGTCGTAAGAGCTGCCATGGATTTGGGTTTAGGTGTATGGCGAGCCACTCGTCACGGATATTATGCTTGAAAGCCGCCAGGGCTTCGGCGTCCGGACAGTCGACTATTTGGTTCTTTTTAGTTAGGAACCGAGTCCAGAATTTCCTGGCTGATTCTCCGGGATGTTGAGTAATGTGGCTCAAGTCATCGGCATCCGGAGGTCGCACATATGTGCCCTGGAAGTTGTCAAGAAATGTGTCTTCCAGATTTTCCCAACTGCCAATGGAATTTGTAGGCAGGCTGTTTAGCCAGTGTCGGGCAGGTCCTTTGAGCTTAAGGGGAAGAAACTTGATGGCATGTAGATCATCTCCGCGGGCCATGTGAATGTGGAGAAGGAAGTCTTCGATCCATACCACAGGGTCTGTGGTGCCATCGTATGATTCAATGTTTACGGGTTTAAACCCTTCTGGGAATTCATGATCCATCACTTCATTAGTGAAGCAGAGGGGGTGTGCGGCGCCTCTATGTTGGGCTATGTCGCGGCGCAGTACGGCTGCGTCTGACTGGTTGTATTCGGCCCGGTCGGATTTAGTGTATCCGGTATGACGGTCATCGTCATGTGCTTCGGCGCGCCCCCGTGATCCATAGATCGATCTTGGTTGTCCTGCGGCGTTATCTAGTTTATCGCGCAGGTCCTGAGTATTGCCCCAGGCCGTAGTAAACCGGCGCGGGGGTACGGGCTGGTATTTCGGCTGATATGCCGTTTTTGTCCCGACCTCAAGGTGGTCGGTCAGCCGTGGGGTGCTCGAGTCCGTATTCCTCGGCTGCCAGGACTTCTGTCCATCTGTCTGCGAGCAGATCTTGATCAGCTTGGAGCTACTGCTGCTTCTTCTTCAGGCTTCTCGCAGTGGCAATAAGCCGACGCTTGAAGCGCTCCTGCTCTGCAGGGTCTTCGGGTACGCCAAACTCGTCGTCGCTGAGGCTAATCTCGTCTTCGGAGAGGGGCATGTAGTTGTCCTCCTCCAGGTACCCGTCCGCCGCCTGTTCTTCTGGGCTGTCATGCCCGTCTTCCTGTTCGTCCTGCTCGAAGGCGGGCTGTTCAGGGTTGTATTCATCGTCGGCACCGTCCGGATTGTTATCGTCTCCGGTGCCGGAGTTGCCTTGGCGGGGCTTGGAGCGGCGCGGGCGACGCCCATTCTTTGTTTTCTTCTTCGGGGTTATCCTCTGTTGCCTCATCACCATTGGTTTCTTTCGGAGAGTCCACCATGTATATATCATATGAAGAGGTGGGTGTCCACTGCCCTGTGAGCGGTAGCCCCTGTATGTCTCCTGCATCGTCGTCCATACCGTTGATGTCTTCGAAGTCAAAGTCGAGTACGTCGGTTAAATCATCGATCATGGTGACAAAGTGGGTGGTGGGTGGGCAGCAAATTCCTTCGTCGCCTGCTTCCCACTCAGGCCGGACATAGTTCGGCCCAGAGCCTCCTGACAAAGAGAGAGACTTCAATGAGCTCAGCATGTCGCCGAAGGGCGAGTGCTGAAAGATGTCCGCGGTGGTAAACTCCATTACCGGAGCCCAGCCTGGCTCGGCTGGCTCGAGAGTGAGTGGATCAGGGCCATCAGCCGGATATGAGTCCGGGGGCCCAGGGTTACAGGCCTCCACCGGGGTGAGACCTGTGTTCGGCTCCACCGCTGATAAGTGTGCGGCCTGCGGGGCGGGGTCCAGCCCTCCATCCGTAGGCAACGCAACCTACCCTAGATTTAGATCTGGGGCTGCTTCGGGGATGATGTCACAGGCACTGTGCGACAGCAGGTCTAGGCCGTGCTCGTCGTGGCTGTCCGGCGCTCCTGGCGTAGGCCCGAACCCGTCGAAGATCAAGTCTCCGCGGATGTCTTCCGTGTAGTTCAAGTTTCCGAACCTGATCTGGTGGCCAGGGGCGAAGCTGTTGATCTGCTCCAACTGGCCAAGCGAATTGGCCCGCAGAGCGAAGCCGCCGAACACAAAGATCTGTCCAGGGAGAAAAGTCTCACCCTGGACCGTGTTGTTGACGATTGAAGACGCCACAAGCCTCGAAGCGACGACACAGAGGAACTCTCAATGAAAGCACCAATGCTAGTGTCAAAACCGGCGGATCTCGGGTAGGGGGTCCCGATCTGTGCATCTTAGGCTGATGGTAACAGGAAGCAAGGGACACAATGTTTACCCAGGTTCGGGCCCTCTCGATGGAGGTAAAACCCTACTTCCTGCTTGATTAATATTGAAGATATGTGGAATACAAGAGTTGATCTACCACAAGATCGTAGAGGCTAAACCCTAAGAGCTATCCTATGATGGTATGATTGCAAATGTGATCGGCCTTTTAAGGACCATCCTCTTTAGTTTATATAGACACCGGAGAGCTAGGGTTTACATGGAGTCAGTTACAAGGAAGGAAACATAATATCCGGATCGCCAAGCTTGTCTACCATGCAAAGGAGAGTCCCATCCGGACACGAGCTGAAGTCTTGAGTCTTGTATCTTGACGCTTCTATAGTCCGGACGATGAATATAGTCCGGCTGTCCGGATACCCCCTTATCCAGGACTCCCTCAAGGGGCTACTGCTATACATGCTTATCAAACTTTCTTACCCGTATATCTTTGGTATACTGGTATGTCGCCCGGGCAAGCCTGCCTTGAGCAGCTCGGATGTATGCGTCTCCCGAATTGAAAGCATTAAATGCCTCTTCGGAAAAGATGTTGTGGCGAAGCATGGCCGGTCGACGCCGGTGATTCATGGCGCTTTCTACTTCGAAATTCGTGGCAGAGAGCATATCTGCGTCCTCTGTCGGAGGACTATGCGGCATCGGCCCCACGTTCGCCTCCTCTCTCGAAGCCGGTTCTGGAACCCGACTGGTGGAGGCGTGATTGGCAGGATCCCGGGATATAGTCCGGATACTCCTCTTCCTGCCAGGATGTAAAGGGTGCTATTATACTTCAAATAACAATAATTACATGACAGGTTGTTTCCTTACCTCTGTAGCGGCGTGCCGGCCCTAACCACCTTCCTCTTGAGCCTACCCAATCCGGACGCCTGTGGTTGACGGGTCCCTAGGGGCTCGGCCCTACGCTCCGACCGTCATCTCTGCAAAAACGCGACACTTCAGGGATAAGGCATGACATCAGGAAAGAGTCCCCTTCGGAGGATCGAGTCTTCGGCTTGGCTTACACGCGATGAAGGTAGCAGTCCGGGATAATCGGCAGTAATAGCCACTGAGGCGCCATCACGGCTCGCTAGATAAAATATCCCGTTGACAAGCTCCACGGCCGTATCCGGGTCTTCTTCGAGTCCTGGATCAAGGGCCCTTTCGGGGTCGTCTGGCTGCGGGGAAGGGCTGGAGATTCTTTCTATGGCCCTCCTCAGTTCCTGCTTGGAAATATCGAGGCAGGTAATCTTAGCGAAGAACACCACAATAAGTGAAGCGGGAAAATGAATGATGACTTACCCAGTTTGGGGGATTGTACATGGAGAATCCGTCCTGCGGTTTGATGTGAAGGAAGTCTTCCTCCTCTCCTTTGTATAAATCGGACAGTATCCTTGCCGAAACAGTGCCGGAGTCCGGATCCTTACAGCCACAACGGGTGGCACCGTCTTCCCCGTTGAAATGCCACATGGGATTGCCTCAATATTGAAGTGGTTGCACTCCCCGCATTATGCATATTGCCATGACCTCGACTATCGTCAGTCCGGATTTGGCCAGTAACTTTATCCTGCTCATCAGCAAATGTATTTCCCTGGTATCCTCTTCTTGGGGGCCTCGGGGGCGCCAACTTAGACGTGCCCTCGGCGGGGTGTTACTGAACTTGGGGAGTCCTGTCCGGACTGGATCCGGAAGGGGAACATCGTCAATGTAAAACCACTCTGAAGGCTAGTTCTCTGGTGCCTTCTTGGGAGTGCCGGATAGGTATCTGGTCTCGGCGATACGCCATACTTCGGCCCCGCCCACTTGACATAGGGACTCTCCCTAGTTGCGGGGGACAAGGCAGAACAGCTTCTTCCATAAACCGAAATGGGCCTCGCAGCCTAGAAATAGCTCACAAAGGGCGACATGCCCTGCTATATGTAGTACGGAAGCTGGGGTGAAGTTGTGCAACTGGAGGCCATAGAACTCCAGGAGCCCGCAAAGGAACGGATGAATAGGAAACCCGATGCCCCTTAACAGATGCAGAATGAGGCATATTCGCTCCTCTGGAGATGGATTAGGGGATCTCTTCGCTTGTTCCCCGCCATTGTAGGTGGCTATTCCGGCTCGGATGGGGACCATGAATGCCGGTGGGAGAAGCCCTTGGGTTTGTAACTCTATCAAACGGCTATGAGGAACTGAACACTCTCCCCAGTCCCCTGGCTTGGGGCAAGGGGAGCGAGCAGAAGAGCTGCGACGACCGGCCGTGTTGGAATGGTTTTTTCGGTGCGCTCTGTTGGATGCTTGCTCAAGGGGGAAGAGTGAGGTTTGGATCTGGGTATCCCCATCTCTTGAAATAGACGGTTAGCCCAAAGGATCGGGGGTGGCAAATGCAAAAATGCCTCGACTCCTCGCATTCGCTCGACACGTGGAAATGGTCATTATTGAGGCACTGAAGCCAAGGAGTACAACATTGATGAGAAGACGGACACTGTTCGTCGTAATAGGTACATTGGAGTATTCGGAGATGGAACCCGCCTTGCAATGCCGAAGACAAGACTACATGCCGGACTCACCGTCATTGAAGCCTGGTTCAGGGGCTACTGAGGGAGTCCTGGATTAGGGGGTATCCAGACAGCCATACTACATACATCGTCCGGACTATTGAAGCGTGAAGATACAAGACTCAAGATTCTGGCCCGTGTCCGGATGGGACTCTCCTTTTCATGGAAGACAAGCTTGGCGATTCGGATATTGTATTTCCTTCCTTGTAACCGACTCCATGTAAACCCTAGCCCTCTCCGGTGTCTATATAAACAGGAGAGGTTGGTCCTTAGAAGGCCGATCACATTTACAATCATACCATCATAGGCTAGCTCCTAGGGTTTAGCCTCTACAATCTCGTGGTAGATCTACTCTTGTACTACTCATATCTTCAATATTAATCAAGCAGGAAGTAGGGTTTTGCCTCCATCGAGAGGTCCTGAACCTGGGTAAACATTGTGTCCCTTGCTTCCTGTTACCATCAGCCTAAGACGCATAGATTGGGACCCCCTACCCGAGATCCGCCGGTTTTGACACCAGCACCCGTAGCGATGCTTAAGTCTGTCTGGATCATGTTAGGAATTGCTGAATTTTATGATTATGAAATCTGGCAAATGGACGTAAAAAATGCATTCCTTAATGATTTCTAAAAGAAGAGTTGTATAAGATGCAACCAGAAGGTTTTGTCGATCCTAAAGATGCTAACAAAGTGTGCAAGCTCCAGTGATCCATCTATGGACTGGTGCAAGCATCTCTGAGTTGGAATATATGCTTTGATGAGGTGATTAAAGCATATGGTTTTATACAGACTTTCGGAGAGGCCTGTATTTACAAGAAAGTGAATGGGAGCTCCGTAGCATTTCCAATACTATATGTGGATGACATATTGTTGATTGGAAATGATGTAGAATTTCTGGATAGCATAAAAGGATACTTGAATAAAAAAATCAATTAAAAGGCCTCAGTGAAGCTGCTGATATATTGGGCATCAAGATCTATAGGGATAGATCAAGACACTTGATAAGACTTTCAATGAGTACATACCTTGACAAGATTTTGAAGGAGTTCAAAATGGATCAGTCAAAGAAGGAGTTCTTGCGTGTATTGTAAGATATGAAGTTGAGTAAAGACTCAAAACCCGACCATGACAGATGATAAAGAGACAATGAAAGCCATTCCCTATGCCTCAGCCATAGTTTCTATAAAGTATGCCATGTTGTGTACCAAACCTATTGTGTACCTTGCCATGAGTTTGGCAAGGGGATACAATAGTGATCCAGGAGTAGATCACTGGACAGCGGTCAAAAATATCCTTAGCTGCCTTAAAAAGGACTAAGGAAATGTTTCTCGGTTATGGAGGTCATAAAGAGTTCGTCGTAAAGAGTTACGTCGATGCAAGCTTTGACACTGATTTAGATGACTCTAAGTCTCAATCTAGATCAGTATTGAACGTAGGAGCAATTAGCTAGAGTAGCTCCATGCAGAGCATTGTAGACATAGAAATTTGCAAAATACATACGGGTCTAATTGTGGCAGACCCGTTGACTAAACTTCTCTCACAAGCAAAACATGATCACACCTTAGTACTCTTTGGGTGTTAATCACATAGCAATGTGAACTAGATTACTGAATCTAGTAAACCCTTTGGGTGTTGGTCACATGGTGATGTGAACTATGGGTATTAATCACATCAAGATGTGAACTATTAGTGTTAAATCACATGACGATGTGAATTAGATTATTGACTCTAGTGCAAGAGGCAATAATAAAATTGTTATTTTATTCCTTATATCATGATAAATGTTTATTATTCAAGCTAGAATTGTATTAACCGGAAACTTGATACATGTGTGGATACATAGACAAAACACTGTGTCCCTATTAAGCCTCTACTAGACTAGCTCGTTGATCAAAGATGGTTAAGTTTCCTAACCATAGACATGTTTTGTCATTTGATAAACAGGATCACATCATTAGGAGAATGATGTGATGGACAAGACCCATTCGTTAGCTTAGCATTATGATCATTCAGTTTTATTGCTATTGCTTTCTTCATGTCAAATACATACTCCTCCGACTATGAGATTACGCAACTCCCGGATACCGGAGGAATGCCATGTGTGCTTTCAAACATCACAACATAACTGGGTGATTATAAAGATGCTCTACAGGTGTCTCCGAAGGTGTTTGTTGGGTTGGCATAGATCGAGATTAGGATTTGTCACTCCGAGTATCGGAGAGGTATCTCTAGGCCCTCTCGGTAATACACATCATAAGAAGCCTTGCAAGCAAAGTGATTATTGAGTTAGTTGCAGGATGATGTATTATGGAATTAGTAAAGAGACTTGCCGGTAACGAGATTGAACTAGGTATGAAGATACCGACGATCGAATCTCGGGCAAGTAACATACCGATGACAAAGGGAATAACGTATGTTGTCATAACGATTTGACCGATAAAGATCTTCATAGAATATCTGGGAGCCAATATGAGCATTCATGTTCCACTATTGGTTATTTACCGGAGAGGTGTCTCGGTCATGTCTACATAGTTCTCTAACCTATAGGGTTCGCATGCTTAACGTTCGATGATGACATAACATTATATGAGTTATGTGATTTGGTGACCGAATGTAGTTAGGAGTTCCGGATGAGACTACAAACATGACTTGGAGTCTCGAAATGGTTGAGAGGTAAAAATTGATATATAGGACGATAGTATTCGGACACCGGAAGTGTTTCGGGAAGCATCGAGTACTTATCGGGTCACCAAAAGGGGTTCCGGGCACCCCCGGCAAAAGATATGGGCCTTATGGGCCAAGAGGGGAAACGCACCAGCCACAAAGGGGCTGGTGCGCCCCCCCCCCATATGGGCTGGCCAAATTGGAGAAGGAAAGGAAAAAAGGGAATAGGATTCCCCCTTCCCCCTCTTCCCTTCCTACTCTGAATAGGAATAGGAGAGGGGGTTTGGCCGAATTGGGAGAGGACCCCAAGTAGGATTTCTCTCCTACTTGGGGTGCCCCCTTGGCTGCCTCTCCTCCCCTCCAACCTATATATATATATCGGGAGGGGGGCACCTACAACATAGAACAACAACTGTTAGCCATGTGTGGCACCCCCCTCCATAGTTTACACCCCTGGTCATATTGTCGTGGTGCTTAGGCGAAGCCCTGCATGGATCACTTCACCATCACTGTCACCATGCTGTCGTGCTGACGGAACTCATCTTCTTCATCGACACCTTGCTGGATCAAGAGGGCGAGGAACGTCATCGAGCTGAACATGTGCAAAACTCGGAGGTGTCATACGTTCGGTAATTGATCGGTCAGAGCTAGAAGAAGTTCGACTACATCAACCGCGTTGTCTAATGCTTCCGCTTTCGGTCTACAAGGGTACGTGGACACACTCTCCCCCTCTCGTTGCTTTGCATCTCCTAGATAGATCTTGAGCGAGCATAGGAATTTTTTTTAAATTGCATGCTACGTTCCCCAATAGGGAGGGGGATGTTTAGCTCACCATCCATCATATAGAAGAAGCATAGAAAATCAAGAGAGAAAGGGAAAGAAAGGAAAGATGAAGAAAGAGTCTGCAAGCAAGCAAAGTGATCTCTTCCCCAAGGTTGTAATCGTTTAGATCCACTACATTGTCTCGTTCAATCTATGATTCCACCATCCTTGATGGGATTGTTCCATACTTCAAATCCTCAGCTATTGAGCCTCAGATCTTGTTATTGCCATCTATGATTGAGAGATCTTGATGTATGCGAGTCTCTAGTGCTATCTAGAGAGAAAAAATTGAATCCCACATTTGATTATAGTGAAAGAAATTTTGGGTGGCTTCGGCCCATGGTTTCCCCCCGACATGTAGTTTTTTCATGTCAAAATACTGGTGTTCATCTCTACTGATTTTATGATATGTGTAAAAATACTGGTGTTCATCTCTATTGATTTTATGATATTGTTCTGTGTACTTTCGCTTTGCATCATACACCTCTGACATGGGTGTTTGAGGTGCAACGCCGCACTGGATAAACTTAAGTTTCGTCTTAAGCTTTGGTTAACAAAACTTACTCTACATTGTCCTAAATTTTGACTTGCAGAACTTACTCCATATCATCTAAAGTTTTGGCTTCCATGACTAAGCAATGATCCATGAGTTAGTTTCCTACATGTGGTGTTGAAGTTACTTTATTTCTGCTATAGTATTTCAGATCACTGTTAAGTGTGCGCTAATTTCCAACATAGTGTATGATATTGCCTACATAGTGCATAGTATCATATGTTAGTATTTTAGATGACCTCAGATAGTAGCACAAAATTTATTATGATACTAGCATCTTCTATTTTCCCAATTAATACTATGGCATGTGATAACCCAGAAGTATAGGGGATTGTTTGTAGCCTTTTTTGATAAATAAGAGTGTCGAACACAACGAGTAGCTAAAGGTAGAACAAATATTCCCTCAAGTTCTATCGACCACCGATACAACTCTACGCATACTTGACGTTTGCTTTACCTAAAAATAGAATGAAACTATTTTGCAAGATAAAACTACGAGTACTTTGTGAGAATAAAACTACGAATAAATTACAAGTAGATAGCTTTTGTCAGTAAGAAAGTCATTTGTCCCTAGGCAATCGATAACAAGTACCGGTAATCATCTTGCAATTTTATATGAGGGAGAGGCACGAGCTAACATATTTTCTCTACTTGGATCATATGCACTTATGATTGGAACTCTAGCAAGCATCCGCAACTACTAAAGATCATTAAGGTCGTGAAACCCAACCATAGCATTAAGTATCAAGTCCTCTTTATCCCATACGCCATAACCCACTTATCCACGTTCAGGTTGTTGTCACCCCCGCAACACCGACAATAAGCAAACCATGAACATATTGCAACACCCTACAGCGGTGGCACCTACATTTGTGCAACACAGAGGGCACCGTAGGACATCACCATAAATAAAATATACAATCATACCAACCAAGATCATGATTAATCTATAGGACAAAACAGATCTACTCAAACATCATAGGATAACCATAGATCATAGGGAAATAATATATGGAGTTGAGCACCATGTTTAAGTAGAGATTGCAGTTGGGAGAACGGGTGTTACACCGCTGCATAGAGGGGGAGAGCGTTGGTGTTGATGGTAGCAAGATTGTTGATGTAGATCGCCGTCATGATCCTTGCCCGGCGGCACTCCGGCGCCAGCGGGGGAGAGGGGAGAGAGCCCCCTCCTTCTTATTCTTCCTTTGCCTCCCCCTAGATGGGAGAACAGTTCCCCCTCTGGTCCAGGGCCTCCATAGCGGTAGAGGGGCGGGAGCCCCTCTGAGATTGGATCTCCCTCTTTGTTCTCTTCTGTTTCGCGTTCCTATTTTCTGACCATTCACCGTTTCTTAAATTCCCGGAGATCCATAACTTCGATTGCACTAGAATTTTTACACGATTTTTTTCCATAAATTATCTTTATTGCGCCCGAAGAAGTTCCCCAACTGACTTACGGGGAGGGCACAAGACATCTGGGCGCGCCACGGGGTTCCCGGCGTGCCCTGGTGGGTTGTGGAGGCCTTGTGCCTCCTTTACGTTGATTCCATCTCTCAAAAATCATAAATATTCCAAAATAATTCTTCATAAATTTTTATCGCATTTGGACTTCGTTTGATATGGATATTCTGTGAAACAAAAAAACATGTAACAAACAGGAACTGGCACTTTGCAGTGGATCAATAAGTTAGTCTAATAAATCATATAAAATGTTGCCAAAAGTATGTGACAGTTGTATAATATTGGCATGAAACAATAAAAAATTATAGATACGATGGAGACGTATCAGCATCCCCAAGCTTAATTCATGCTCGTCCTCGAGTAGGTAAATGATAAAAAAGATAATTTTTGATGTGGAATGCTACCTAGCATAAACTTGATCATATTTCTAATCATGGCATGAATATTAAGACACGAGTGATTCAAAGAAATAGTCTATAATTTGACATAAAAACATCAATACTCAGGAATCCCAACAAACAATCATGTCTTTCAAAATATCAACGCTAAAGAAAGATATCCCTACAAAATCATATAGTCTTGTCACGCTTTGTCTTCTTAACACAAAGTATATATCATGCACAACCCCGATGACAAGCCGAGAAATTGGTTCATACTTTTTAACACGCATCACCTTTTTCAACCCTCACACAATACATGAGCGCGAGCCATGGATATAGCACTATAGGTGGAATAGAGTATGATGATAGGGGTAAATATAGAGAAGACAAAAAAGTAAGAAAGTTTCACATTGAAGCGGCTAACCAACAGTCTATGGAGATGCCCATCAATTGATATCAATGCAAGGAGTAGGGATTGCCATGCACGAATGCACTAAGAGCTATAAGTGTATGAAAGCTAAATATGAAAACTAAGTGGGTGTGCATCTAACTATACAATGAAAAAATTCCCACTAGTATATGAAAGTGACAACATAGGAGACTCTCCATATGAAAAATATGGTGCTACTTTGAAGCACAAGTGTGGAACTAGTATGCCCCTTCTCTCTTTTTCTTTTCTTTTTTTTATTTTTTTCTCTCTCTTTGTCCGGGGTCTCATCCCGACTTGTGGGGGAATCATAGTCTCCGTCATCCTTTCCTCACTGGGGCGATGCTCTAATAATGAATAATGATGGTCATCACACTTCTATTTACTTACAACTCAAAAGAAATAAAAATTACAACTCGATACTAGAACAAAATATGACTCTATATGAATGCCTCTTGTAGTGTACCAGGATGTGCAATGATCTAGCATAACAATGATATCAAAAAATTTACAAGCCATGGAAATAACATGCTAGCTATCTTACGATCATGCAAAGCAATATGACAATGAATGCTCAAGTCATCAAAACGGAAGCAGTGGAAGTTGCATGGCAATATATCTCAGAATGGCTATGGAAAGGCCATAATAGGAAGGTATGGTGGCTGTTTTGAGGAAGATATAATAAGGCTTATGTGTGATAGAGCGTATCATATCATGGGGTTTGGATGCACCCGCGAAGTTTGCACCAACTCTCGAGGTGAGAAAGGGCAATGCACGGTACCGTAGAGGCTAGAATATTGCGGAAAGGTAAGAGTGCGTATAATCCATGGACTCACATGAGTCATAAAGGACTCATATACTTATTGCAAAAGTTTATTAGCCCTCGAAGCAAAGTACTACTATGTATACCCCTAGGTAGGGATGAAAACAGAGCAAAAACGGACGGAACTGGTTGCTACCATATTTGTTTTCATATATTTTTGCAAAAGCAAAAACGAATACAGAAACCTCGGAAAGAATATGGAAACAGATATTACCAAAAATGGACACGGAGCGAATATAAAGCGGACACGGAAATAGAAGTGGACGTTGAACGGAACTTAAAAAACCCTTGAATCATAGACAAATACACATAAAACACAACCAAATTTAATGAATTTTTTACATGGCTACAAAATAACATCATTATGTTAGCAACTTAGCATAGTATTGTAGTAATAATGAACAATTGGGTATACAGTCAAGCTGAGTACATGTGTGATTGTAGAAGATGGGCTCAAATGATCCATTCTACTCGTTGTATAATTGTGTGTTGTTGGTGGTTGGACTACAAAGCAGCCATAGGTCTATAGTAAAAACGGAAATTCCATATTCACAGAAATGGAAAGTTCCGTTTCCACGCCTATTCCACCGGAAAACACCGTTCCATTTTTTTCGTTTCCGCATAAAAAATTCCACTTCCACTTTCGTTTTGCTAATTTCCATTTCCGGTTTCATATTTCCTATTCGTTTCCATTTTCCCCCGGAAAAACGGAAAGTTTCCACTTCATTTTCATCCCTACCCCTAGGGGGATAGATTGGTAGGAAAAGACCATCGCTCGTCCCCGACCGCCACTCATAAGGAAGATAATCAATAATAAATCATGCTCCAACATTATAAAATAACAAGACACTATATGTGCATGCGTCGGGAATTACAAACCTTAACACCAATATTCTTACTAACCACAAACATTTACTAGTACCTCCCACATATTCCATCTCTATATCACAAAACTATTGCAAGGAATCAAACATATCATATTTAGTGATCCACAAGTTTTTTGTAGGATTTTATGACTAACCATGCAATTGGTCAATTCATGTCGACTCTCTAAATAGATATATGTGAAGCATGAGAGTTTAATTATTTCTACAAAATGCCATGCTCTAATAAATATAAGTGAAGCAAAAGAACATTCTACAAATAACGGTTTTCTATGTGAAGAGAAACAGACAATCCAAACTTTAAATGATATAAGCGAAGCACATGAAGCATTCTATAAAGCCATACTCAAAACATATGAAGCATTCTATAAAGCCATACTCAAAACATATAAGTGAAGTGCAATGAGTATTCTATAAATCAACCATGGACTATCTCATACCAGCATGGTGCATAAAATAAAAATGAAACTAAACACAAAAGACGCTCCAAGATCTGCACATATCACATGAACGAAACCAAGACGAAAACATACAGATACTTGTTGAAGAAAGATGGAATGCCTTCCGAGGCATCCCCAAGCTTAGACGCTTAGTCTCCTTGGATATTTAATAGGGGTGCCTTGGGCATCCCCAAGATTGAACTCTTGCCTCTCCTCCTTCTCCTCATATCGAGACCTCCTCGATCTTTGATCACTTCATCCACACAAAACTCAACAGAAACCTCGTGAGATCCGTTGGTATAATAATGCAAATCACTACTTTAAGTACTGTTGCAAACCAATTCATATTTTGTTTTTGCATTTTAGCTATTGTATTATAACTTCTCCATGGCTCATACCACCGATAGAATCAATAGTTTCATCAAAACAAGCAAAACAATGCATCAAAAACCGAATATGTCTTAAACAGGACAATCTGTAGCAATCTAAACATCTACCATACTTTTGTAACTCCAAAAATTCTAAAAAATTAGGACAAAATAAACAATTTGTATGGCAATAGTGTGTAAAAATTTCAGAAACTTTTGTCATTCCAGTAAAAAATGAAACTTCACGCGCTACAACCAAAGTTTTTGTTTTTACACTGCACATACCAACAAGCAATCTAATCATCCTAAAGTTAAATCTTGGCACATTATTTTTATAATACAATGGATTTGTACAAGGGGATAATCATTTTTGCGAGAAACTTCCATGAAAAAACTACATTGTTTCGATGAGCATGAACACAAGTGTTCAAGGTCGACCCTCACTTCTCCAATGCATCACCTTTCAATCGCTTCTCTTTTAGAAAAAAAGGTTTTTAGGTTCCCCTCTATATTATTTTGTTTTTAAACTTTATAAAAGCACTTAACAGAAATAAATGACTCTCTAAAACTTCCGGGTCGTCTCCCTTGTAGCGCTTTCTTTAAAGCCATTAAGCTAGGCATAAAGTGCTCAAGTAATGGATCCACCCGGACCCAAGGTATATCAAAGCCAATTTTAATTAACAATGATTTGGCATTTAGTAGTAAGCACAAAGCAACATATATCATGCAATGACGAAGTCTAAATCTCTTCTTATGCATTGGCATGTCATAAAAGAACAATTCATCCACATCAAGTAAAGGCCAATACCATAGCATACGCAGTTTCTTGCATTTTTATCGTGTTGGAAACATAGAGAGGCGGAGATGTAGTTCCTCTCTCATAATAATTGCAAGTAGGAGCAACAAGCACATGCATATTATCTTCATCAAAATCATGTGCAATGGTAAAAGGCAACCCATCAATTTAATCCTTAATAAGTGCAAACTTCTTTGATATAGTGTAGTTTGGAGAATTCAAAAAGATAATAGGACTATCATGTGTGGGTGCAATAACAAAAGTTCCATTCTTAACATAAGGAACTATAGCAAGTTCATCTCCATAAGCATAATTCAGATTGGCATCTTGTCCACAAGCATAGCAAGCATCAATTTCATCAAAAAGGGATATTTCAAATGAATCAATGGGGTCATAGCAATCATCCTTCGGTAAACATGAAGGGAAATTAAATAATGTATGAGTTTAGGAGTTACTCTCATTAGAAGGTGGGCATGGGTAGCTAAGCCGCTCTTCCTCCTTTTGTTCTTCGCTCTCCTCGTCATCTTTTTCTTCCAATGAGCTCACAGTTTCATCAGTTTCTTATTCCATAGACTCCTGCAAAATATTAGTCTCTTCTTGGACAGCGGAGACTTTCTCAATAAACACATCAATATCATAATTGTAATTTATAATTCTCATAACAATATTTAAGGATAGCACAATTTTCAGGTCTATAAACTGAATAATCAAAATGTTCAAACTTTTTAAACAAAGATTCAATTTCATAAGCACCCTTAAAAGCAACAAATTCTTCTATTCGTTTTACATCATAGTAATCATATCTACCATTAGCATAAGAAGCCAAGGTTTCATTATCACTAAATTTTCATGAAAAGGGAAGGTGTGGAGCCTTCATCCTAGAGCAACGAGTATAATCATATCTCAAGCATAGTTCCCGAGCGAACCAATGCAACATATGGATTTGATCCCATAATAGTTTCCCTTTTTGCGTCAAGCGATAATTCCTAAAGTATTCACGTTGATCCAATGTGTCTCCCATTATCAAGTTGAACGGTGTTTTCTCAGGATTATCAAAGTAGTGCATAATATCTTTCACATAATGAGCATTGAGGCTTTTAGGAGGTTCCCCATCTCCATGAGTAGCAAGTACCACTAATTTTCTTGGTATTTTGTGTTCCATATCCATAACTAAAGATAGAGAACAACATAAAACAGGAAATAAAAACTACTTAGTGATAAAGCAAATAAGCACACACGAGAATATTCACCCCATCCTATTGCTCCCCGGCAACGACGCCAGAAAAAGGTCTTGATAACCCACAAGTATAGGGGATTGTTTGTAGCCTTTTTCGATAAATAAGAGTGTCGAACCCAACGAGTAGCTAAAGGTAGAACAAATATTCCCTCAAGTTCTATCGACCACTGATACAACGGTACACACACTTGACATTTGCTTTACCTAAAACAAGTATGAAACTATTTTGCAAGAATAAAACTGCGAGTACTTTGCAAGAATAAAACTGCAAATAAATTGCAAGGTAATAAAAGTAGATAGCTTTTGTCACTAAGAAATTCATTTGTCCCTAGGCAATCGATAACAAGTACCGGTAATCATTCTTGCAATTTTATATGAGGGAGAGGCATGAGCTAACATACTTTCTCTACTTGGATCATATGCACTTATGATTGGAACTCTAGCAAGCATCCGCAACTACTAAAGATCATTAAGGTCATAAAACCCAACCATAGCATTAAGTATCAAGTCCTTTTTATCCCATACGCCATAACCGACTTATCCATGTTTAGGCTGCTGTCACCCCCGCAACACCGACAATAAGTAAATCATGAACATATTGCAACATCCTACAGTGGGGGGCCCTCTGTTTGTGCGACACGAAGGGCACTGTAGGACAACACCATAAATAAAATATACAATCATACCAACCAAGATCACGATTAACCCATAGGACAAAATGGATCTACTCAAAAATCATTGGATAACCATAGATCATTGGGAAATAATATATGGAGTTAAGCACCATGTGTCGGTGTCAAAACCGGCGGATCTCGGGTAGGGGGTCCCGAACTGTGCGTCTAAGACTAATGGTAACAGAGGCAGGGGACACGATGTTTACACAGGTTCGGGCCCTCTCGATGGAGGTAAAACCCTACTTCCTGCTTGATTGATCTTGATAATATGAGTATTACAAGAGTTGATCTACCACGAGATCAGAGAGGCTAAACCCTAGAAGCTAGCCTATGGTATGATTGTTGTTGTTGTGTCCTACGGACTAAACCCTCCGGTTTATATAGACACCAAAGAGGGCTAGGGTTACACAGAGTCGGTTTACAGAGGAGGAGATCTACATCCGAATCGCCAAGCTTGCCTTCCACGCCAAGGAGAGTCCCATCCGGAAACGGGACGAAGTCTTCTGTATTGTATCTTCATAGTCCAACAGTCCGGCCAAAGCATATAGTCCAGCAGTCCGGATACCCCCTTATCCAGGACTCCCTCAGTAGCCCCTGAACCAGGCTTCAATGACGATGAGTCTGGTGCGTAGATTGTCTTCGGCATTGCAAGGCGGGTTCCACCTCTGTTGAGGATATAGCTATTGAGTGTAAACCGGCCAGGAGGGCCCGGTTCACCCTCGACTATGCTGAAGCCCATGAAGATCCAGAAGAAGGCGTTTTACTAATGAGGCTTAGAAGCCCGCAGCCCAAAGGCGGATTAGGGCCCGTAGTAGTAAACTGCCATGACTATGTAAACTTGTAATATAAGTTTGGAAAGGAGAGACCGAGCCGGACACTTTGTATGAGTCCGACTCGGGGCTCTATAGACCGGCCAGGCGTCAACCTGTGTATATAAAGGGACGACCCGGTGACGGTTCAGGAAACAACAGATAACAACTCGAGACTCAGGCAAGCGTATTTCGCTCCCTGGTCATCGAAACCCAATCAATCCCATCACAACTAGACGTAGGCTTTTACCTTCATCGAAGGGGGCGAACTAGTATAAACTCCCGTGTCCCTTGTCCAGTTTAACCCCTTCAAGCTAACCCGTTGCGATGGCTCCACGACTAAGTCCTTTCATGAGGGCATCTGGCGTGTTAATTCCATGACAGTTGGCGCCCACCGTGGGGCTATCGCACGATGGTGTCGAGTTCTTGAAGGGCTGCTCTGAAGGACTCAAGGGGTATGTGATCGGCCGGATGACCAAAAGTCGTCGTGGCAAGCTCTACATCGACGATGAAGGATGGGGCCCCGAGGTCGGCTCGATTGAGTACGGGTACCGGGTTCCCTTCGGCGGAATTCATGTCTTCATCGGCAAGATCAGTGAACCGGGTCCTGAGCCGGACATTTGCACCGACCTCGTTGAGACGGCTCAGCGTGCGAGTCCAGCCCAGGTTAAGCCCGCCATGAAGCGTACGTTCATAGGATGTGTCCATGGGATCAGATATGAACCGGTGTCTGAAGGCGAGACAGTCGTATACTCCGACGGCGAGTCATCCACTGGTGAAACCGAATCCTTGTACCAGATTCATAGCGGTGTGTTCGAAGGATATTCCGATGGCAACAGTATTCTGGACCTCCTTGAACCGCCAAGTTGGGTTGCTATTTACATGGCCGGAACACAGCCCATGTTATAGTCTTCATCTACCGCAGCGATGAATACTGGATCAGCAGCCGTGACAGGAGTCCCGGCGCACCGTCCGGCGCAAGTCCTCTCTGGTTTGATGGACGCCTGGGCGACCTTGTTAACCACGACAGTCACCCCGGAGACGTAGGATCAGCATAATGCGGACGTTGCGAAACTGAAGGACCAAATAGCATAGGCTAAGGAGGACCTAGCAGCTGAGGATACTAGGATGGCTGAAGAACGGGCCGCTTTGGATGCCCAATCACAACGGATACAGGCACAAAATTACCAGCTCATGCTGGATCGGACCGCATCAGTGGATGTAATGCGAAGGAAGTACCGGTCACGTCTGTCGCCGGTTTACGAAGGGTTAAATCTCTTTCAGATGCCAGGCGCTGGGCCGGGCAATCCGGCAGCAGCAAACCGGACTGAGGTGCCTAGGATAGCTCCTGATCAACTACGGATAACGGAGCCACCCCGACGAACAGATAACCCGCCGCAATACGTGTCTACACCATCGGGTCACTTCTCGAGCCCTCTGGATAACATGATTGCCACAGCCTCACGCCTGGCAGCCATTCCGATGGAGGGTGATTCAATAGCAGCAATCGAGACACGGCGGGCGAGAGACCTTCTTCAAACCGCCGTGGTGCAGCAGCAGGCTTATTCATATAGCCGGGATAGAATTCATTCAACCCCTCGTCTGAGCCCAAGTTATAGCAGGCGTATGGATGAATCAGAGGTGTCTAGCAGCGCGCGGCATCGCAATGCTCAAGATGTGGTGGATCATGGCAGGGCACGAAGGGATGCTGCTTTAGGTCGTTATCAACCCGCCCCGGTTCAACCAGCAGCGTCAGTTGACCGAGGCACCGGGCTTGCCTTTAGTTCCTGGGGAGTGCCATGCCTTATTCCGGCTCTCCGTAATGTGCGCATGTCCAAAGATTTCAAGGGTCCACGCAAAGTGCCTAATTACATGGCGAATCAGCCACCTGAGGCGTGGGTCGAGAGTTATGAGATGGAAATGGAGATGCTGGATGTAGATGAAGCAACTTGTGCAAAGTACTTCACGATGATGTTGGAGGGAACAGCCCGTACTTGGTTGAAGAATCTACCAGCTAATTCAATCGAGTCATGGGATCAGTTGAAGGCCCGGTTTATAGCCAATTTCAAAGACACGTGCAAACAGCCCATGTCCATTGTGGATCTGGATGCTTGTGTTCAAGGAGAGAACGAGTCCATAACTCATTGGGTACACCGGGTCTCAGAAGTGTTGCACTCGTTCGACCGGATTAACGCTGGTCAAGCGATTATCACACTGGAGCGCAATTGCCAGTTTAAGTCACTGAAGATGAAGTTGGGACGGCTTAAGCGCCACTACAACGACATGGGAACCCTCATGGCAGCCTTGGTAAAGTATGCTGATTCTGATAATACCAAGGATCCCGATTCTGATAATGAGAAACCGGAGAAGGGAAAGAAGAATGGCGGTGCAAAGGGACAGCAGCACAACCAAGGAGGCCATGGGAATAGTGGTAAGCGTAAAGCGGATTCAGATTTTGTGGCTAACGCTAATGTGCAGCACCGAAAAGGTAAACTGCCCCAGCGCGGCGGGGCTATGAATCTGGAGCGTTTGTTGAATCAGCCATGTCCAAAGCATGGGACCAAGGAGGTTTCTGCAACGCATCTTTGGAAGGATTGTAACATTATGAAGGAATTCAAAAACTCTGATCTTTTCCGGTATGATCAGGGTCCGTCGGGCGGTTCAGGTCCAGGTTTCCATGGTGGCGGTGGTTCAAACTCTGGGTTTCAGAATAATCATGGCAACCAGAACAACCAAGGTGGTAATAACCAGCAGAATAATCAAGGGAATCACCAGCAGTCGGGTTACCAGAGTCACCCAAAGCAGTTGAATGGTGGACAATATCATGTGGTCACCACTAGTCTGTGCAAGCATGATCAGAAGCTTCAGAAGAGGGCAGTCAATGCAGTTGAACCGGCAGTTCCATGTTATCTGCGGTGGTCGGAACAGCCTATTGTGTGGAGTAGGGAGGATCATCCGCCCCGGGTTGACAATCCGGGTCAACTAGCTCTGGTGGTGGCGCCTCAGGTGGAGGTTATAAGTTCACCAAAGTACTCATGGATGGAGGAAGCAGTATCAATATTCTGTATTATGAGACATTCCGTCGCATGGGGTTGACAAATAAGAATCTTAAACCGTCCAACACTGTTTTTCATGGTGTGGTACCAGGTAAATCGGCATATCCCATAGGTAAGATCGCTTTGGAAGTGGTGTTTGGTGATGAGCATGACTCTAGGTCTGAGACATTGACCTTTGAGGTAGTAAGAATCCAGAGCCCGTATCATGCGCTGTTTGGGTGGCCGGCTTATGCAAAATTCATGGCAAGGCCTTGTTATATTTATTTGCAGCTCAAGATGCCGGGTCATAAAGGGACTATCACGGTTCATGGAAGTCGGAAAATCGCGTTGGATTGCGAGGAAGGTGATGCGTCTTATGCTGAGGCGGTTTGTGCTACAGAGGAGCTAAAGTTTTATAAGGAGAATGTTGATCCAGCAGATATGACCCCTCTGAAGAAGCCCACCACTGAGCATGACCCAACCCTGCATTTTAAACCGGCTGACGAGACTAAGCTTGTTGACTTCGTACCTGGCAATTCATCCAAGCAGTTCAGCATCAGCACCAATCTGGATCCAAAATAGGAAAGCGCGCTCATCAAGTTCATCCGTGAGAACCGGGACATTTTTGCATGGAAGCCTTCTGACATGCCAGGTGTACCGAGGAAACTCGCTGAGCACACTCTTAATATTGATCCGAAGTTTAAACCAGTCAAGCAATTTCTTCGTTGCTTTAATGAAGAAAGACGCAAGGCAATTGGTGAAGAGGTAGCCCGGCTGTTGGCTGCTGGGTTTATCGTCGAAGTGTTTCATCCTGAATGGTTGGTTAATCCGGTGCTGGTTTTTAAGAAAAACGGCACTTGGCGTATGTGTGTGGACTACACGGACTTGAATAAGGCTTGCCCGGCCGATCCCTTTGCTCTCCCGCGTATTGACCAGATCATTGATGCGACGGCGGGTTGTGAGTGCCTGAGTTTTTTGGATGCTTATTCAGGATATCATCAGATCAAAATGGCAGTTAAGGACCAGGAGAAGACAGCCTTCATCACTCCCTTTGGAGCCTTCTGCTATATTTTTATGCCCTTTGGGCTCAAGAGTGCTCAGGCAACTTATCAGCATTGTGTGCAAAATTGTCTTCACACGCAGATTGGGCGTAATGTTCATGCCTATGTGGATGACATTGTGGTGAAATCCAGGAAGAAAGAAACATTGATAGATGACCTCAAGGAGACGTTTGACAATCTTTGGGTTTACAAGATGATGCTTAATCCAGATAAATGTGTTTTTGGTATTCCGGCAGGAAGCTTCTCAGGTTTCTTGTATCCAACAGGGGCATTGAGGCTAACCCAGAAAAAATTAAGGCAATCACATCCTTGGCTAAACCGAAGTGTATCAATGATGTTCAGCGTCTCGCAGGTCGGATTGCAGCCCTTAGCCGGTTTATCAGTCGTTTGGGAGAGAAGGCAATTCCTTTGTATCAGATGTTGAAGAAGACGGATGATTTCGTCTGGAGTGACGTAGCCAATGCGGCCTTTGAGGAGCTAAAGCGGTAGTTGGTTGAACCGCCGGTTCTTGCAGCCCTAGTTGATCATGAGCCTTTGCTGTTATACGTGGCTGCCAATGCCCGAGCGGTCAGTGTGGCAATTGTGGTTGAGCATAAAGAAGTTGGGAAAGAATATCTAGTTCAACAACCTGTATACTACATCAGTGAAGTCCTGATCGAGTCCAAACAACGCTATCCACATTGGCAGAAGTTGGTCTACGGGGTTTTTATGGCCAGTCGAAAACTCAAGCAATATTTTCAAGGCCATCCAATCACAGTGGTTAGTTCTGCTCCTTTGGGCGATATAATTCAAAACAGGGAAGCAACTGGCCGGGTTGCAAAGTGGGCAATCGAGCTTGGTCCACACGGTTTAAAATATGTACCTCGAACAGCCATCAAGTCTCAGGCTCTTGTGGATTTTATCAATGACTAGACCGAGTTGCAAGCACCAGAAGATAAACCGGATAATACGTACTGGACTATTCATTTTGATGGATCCAGGCAGTTGGAAGGACCGGGGGCTGGAGTTGTCCTTACTTCCCCTCGAGGTGATAAAATTTTCTATGTCCTCCGCTTGATGTTTCCTTGTACTAACAATGCAGCTGAGTATGAAGCTTTACTCCATGGTCTCCGTGTGGCCAAAGAGATGAGCTTAAGTCGAGTTTGTTGTTTCGGAGATTCTGATCTGGTGGCTCAGCAAGTTTCTGGTACTTGGGATTCTAAGGATCCACTCATGGCGGCTTACAGGCATGAGGTGGATATTATGGCGGGTCATTTCAAAGGGTATCAGGTTGAGCATATCGATCGGCGCAAAAACGAAGCAGCAGACGCTTTGAGCCAACTTGGATCTCAGCGTAAACCGGTACCTCCTAACACATTTTTAGATATCTTGCATAACCCATCTGTTAAGTTGCCTACAGAAGAGGATTTGGCTGTTCCTGATCCGGAGGCTCAGTTGGTGGCCGCTTTACATGTTGTACCGGATTGGACGGTTCCATATATGGCGTATATGAGCCGGGGCGAGCTACCAAATGATGAAGTTCTGGCTCGACAGATAGTCCGGCAGTCCAAGTCCATGGTTATTCACAATGGCGAGTTACACCGCTGTAGCGTTTCAGGCGTATTTCAGCGTTGTGTTTCTCTGGAAGAAGGCCAAGAAATCCTATGGGAAATTCATGAAGGGGATTGTGGTCATCATGCCGGTTCAAAGTCCCTGGTTGCAAAAGCTTTTTGTCACGGGTTTTACTTGTTGACAGCTCATCCTAATGCGGAGGATCTGGTAAAGCGATGTGATGCTTGTCAAAAAAATTCACACAGAGCTCATGTTCCGGCTCAGGAACTACGGATGATTCCTATCACTTGGCCTTTTGCTACTTGGGGGCTTGATATGGTGGGACCCTTTAAACGTTCCCAGGACAAGAAGACCCACCTGTTGGTGGCAGTTGATAAATTCACCAAGTGGGATGAAGCGGAGCCTGTTAGCAAGTGTGATGTAGCTACGGCGGTTCAATTTCTTAAAAAGATTATCTTACACTTTGGCTTTCCACACAGTATCATCATGGATAATGGTACCAACCTTTCCAAAGGTGAGATGGAGGATTTCTGTCAGAGAGAGCACATCCAGCTTGACCTAGCATCTGTGGCGCACCCTCAATCCAACGGTCAAGCAGAGCGAGCTAATCAAGAAATTTTAAAGGGTCTTAAACCCGGCTCATGATTCCCTTGAAGCGGACGCCGGGTTGTTGGGTGGAAGAATTACCTTCTGTGTTGTGGAGTATCAATACCACCCCCATCGATCAATAGATTACACGCCTTTCCTTATGGTATACGGAGCAGAGGCAGTTCTCCCAAGTGATATACGTCATGACTTGCCCCGGGTTGCTAATTATGTTAAAGCGGACAATGAGCAAGCTCACCAAGAGGCACTGGACCTGTTAGATGAGAAACGGGATATGGCTTTGGCTCGATCGGCGGTTTATCAACAAGACCTACGGCATTATCACAGCCGCCGGGTTAGGACAAGAACCTTTCAAGAAGGTGACTTGGTGCTCCGGCTCATCCAGGATCAGACCGACATGCACAAGTTATCCCCGCCTTGGGAAGGACCCTTTGTGGTCAGCAAAAACCTGCACAACGGATCATACTACCTCATTGACGTTCGAGACAACTCACACAACTCTAAGGAGGAGACCCGGCGGCCGTGGAACATAGCTCTCCTCCGGCCTTATTACACTTGAGCCGTAGGCTCTTCTTTTGTACATATTTTGACTTTGTATATATTATGATCAATAAATAAATCAGCATCCTTGCTCTAAGCGGGGCTTCTGCTGTTTTTTCTCAAATATCCTTTGAGTTACATGGGGGCTTTCGCTGACAAAGCGGAGTACTACCTGTTAAACCGGCTATCATGCCACAAAGCTTGGGAGCTTCACACCCAAGGGGCCAAAGAGAGTATGGATGCTATGCACAACTCAAACATAGGCACCCAATGAGCATAGCTCATCACGTTACTTGGGGGCTCCTTGTGTCAAATACCAAGGAGTTTGAATGGACCCTTGTAGCTGGGTATCGACCCACGGCTTGGAAGCCTGGTATATTTACCTAAAACCCCGGGTTAACCTGCCTTCATCAAGTAAGACACTCCTATCCAGGTCATCCTGGCACGGCCCTCCGAACGTTTGACAGTTACTCTCATTGAGACCCTGCACTTGTCAAAGTTAAAACGGTGATTGGTTAGTTGCAGGTCCATCTTAAAAGGCTTTGTTAAATGGTTCAACTCAGCGGCCTGGCAGCCCACAAAAAGCCTCGAATTTGGGCCTGGCAGCCCTCAAAAAGCCTCGACTACACGGTTTATTTGCGTTTTATTAAACTTTATGTTAAACCGATTTTCTTAGCCTGGTCAGTCATCTTATTAGCCTGGTATTCTTTAACCGGCTTGGTTTGCAACTACACATTAACAGACCTTATTCTTAAACCGGAGTTTGTTAACCCGGCCTGGCTTTGGTCATCTGGTGTGCATCATCACCCGGTATGATTTACTATACGACATCAGTACATGATGGAGTTATACACGAATTTCAGATTTGGGTTTTCACCCTTATCACAATCAAAGTTGATCAACCAATTCAACAGGGATATTACATACCAGGTATGAATCATTTCATATTTTTTACGGTTTGATTCTCAATCAGGCCTTTTCTTGGGCATTATGACCCGTCCGACGGTAAACCGCCAGGACCCTTTTCTTTTTTATGCACACACAGGAGTTGCATATTATGATACCTGAACCAAAATTGACATTGACATGGCGGATCACATAAAGTATCTCCTGCACGATGGCAGCAGATCAAAATAGTTTTTGCTACCCTATTACAAGGCACAGAGGCCCACAGTATGGAATTGTTTCACAACGGATAGTTTTTAACATATCAACCGAATTAACGGATTAAGCTTCACTGCCGGGTTGATGTGAAGTAGATGGATCATCTGGCGTCGGTTCAGCCTCCTCCTCCCCATCCAATGGTTGGAAGTCATTGGTGGTCCAGTCAATCCGGGTTAAAGCCTGAAAGATAGCCTATTCACTTATAAGCTCAGTCCGATCAACGTCAGGGGTGTAAGTGTGCTTACGGATTGGTGGAATAAGGTTCTGCACTTCAGGAATGACAGCTTCAACCCGTTTGTTGTTTGCGTCGTAGAAGGACAGGTGAACCGTTAGGTTAGCCTCTTCTGCCAACTGACTCGCCAGAGGACGCATCTCCCTTGTTACCCGTTTGAGGGCGTCGTTGTCAAATACTTCGCCATTTTCTTGTGCACTGGGGAAGCCCTTGGCTATATCAGCCGGATCAAGATCAGCTATCCATGCCTTGGCTCGAGTCAGTGCTAGTAAAGTGCCAGCCCGGGCAGCGGATCGCTTCAATTCTTCTATCTACGCTGGTGTCATAGATAGCCGGTCCAGCGTATCTTTGATCAGTGTTGGAGCTGCATTGTCATAAGAAGTGGCACAGATAACCCGTTGGACGCCGGTATACAGCTGTTCAATCAGCATATACGCGGCCTTGAGTTTCTTCCGCATATCAGAACCCAGATGAGCAATGCGACTACCTATAGCGGTTTAAGAAGTTCATGTTAAACCAGAGAAAATTTCAAAGCGGAGTATTCATAAAGCCTTGGTAAACAATGCTTACCGAATATTGCAGAGGTCATGGCATTGACTTGGCGCTTTAATCCAGTAAACTCTTATGTCACCGGTTTAAGAGTTGACTCAGCGTTTTCCGCCCGCTTCAGCAATCCAGCCTTTTCGGTATCCTAGTTGGCCTGCTCAGACTTGAACCATTCTTTGACCTGCTCCATGGTGGTCAAGGCGGTTTTCAACTCATCCTTGGCCTTGGTGGTTTCTGCTTGTTGGGATTTCAGATTTTCTTGAAGGTCAGTAATTTGCGAGACTTGTTGGTTTATCTCACTCTGCAACAGTAAGAGAGCATGTCAATATCTTTGTTAAAGTCCCAAGCATATAACCAGTTATACACTTGGCACTTTGGGGCTAATGCAGATCATTTTTCTGCTGATTATTGAAGTCCCAAGGATTAATACAAGTTTTAATCATGGCACTTGGGGGCTAATATGTGTTTGATCATAAATACACAAGGAAATTTCATAAAGTACAGTATGGAATATACAAAGTCCCAGTTTGACTTTCTAAAAGACAAACTGGCCCTTGGGGGCTACAATGCAAGGAAAGTACAGAGCAAGGAGCAAAACTGTTTACCTCATAGCGCTCCTTCATCAGATTTACTAAATCGGCTTCATAATCACATCTTGTGTAAAGCCGGTTCAAGAAGCCGAAGTGAAGGTCCTGAGCAGAGAGATCGACATAAGCTGACAAATCAGTCTTCCCCTTCCCCTTGCTCATAGCAGCAAATTCATCCTTGGCAGTGTGCTTTGATAGAGCAACTGGATTACCAGGGGCGGTATATGCAGTGCCAGTAACAACAACGTCATCATCTTTGGCTGGACTGGATGAATTGACATTTTTAACAGGGCTTGGCGCCTTGGTAGCAGGGCTTGGCAGTTTGTTAACCGGGCTTGGCGGATCAGCAGTTGAGCCCCGCTGTTCCACTGTTGGACTTGGAGGAGCAGGAGGATGTGAAGTATCAACCTCTACATTCGGTTCAACCTCTGGCGGGTTAGCATCAGCATCTTGGTTTTGCCCAGCAGAGCTGTCTATGGCAACTTCAGGGTCTTCGCCATGAGGCTCTGGAGTCTTCTCCGGATTAACATCAACAGTAAGGTCGCTGGTCTTGGCTTTCTTACTTAATCGAGCCTTGGCACTGCAACATCAAAGGTTAGAATATGGTAAACCGACAAATGAAACAAACAAATTAAGGAGTAATATACTTACCCAGCGACGACTTTGAGAGGAGGCAGCTGAGTGGTTGAAGAACCGCCAGACGAGTTGGAAGAAGCCTGGTAACTCGGGTCAGACGGATTGAGAGGGCATCGGAAGAAACCTTTCAAAGGATAATGTTTTTCAGGAGAACAAATCACCTCTGGACGACGTTTCCGGGTTGGCGTATCAGGTAAACCAGACGACGTGATTTGTTGCCCGCTATGCCAGGTTGTGCGACGTTCTTCAGCTTGTTGTGTCTTCAAAGAAAATTTTGGATCCAAATGAGCAAGGGGGTGAGATTGTTTTACTTTCCGGACTATGTGGCGAATTCTTTGAACCGGTACAAGATCTAAATCGGAAGAAAGAAGGATTACCTCAACATGTTCTGCACGGCTGGCCTCAGCATCATCCTGGGAATAGTCATTGTCAATAAGATGAATGAAAAAGGAACCAAGTGAGTCAAGTTCTACCTCAGCGTCTGATTCTTCATCTTCTGGCGGATCAGAAGACTCAGTGGTTTTCTTCTTGCCAGCTTTCTTGGTGGCCTTGGTCTTTACACGAGGAGCCTGGGCCGGTTTAGTCCGTTTCCAAAAGGAGTTGTTAGCCTGAAATTAATACAGGGTTAGTATATAGTCAATACGGAAGCAAATCAATAAAGTATTTAGATGAACTTTATCGCTGGCGGTTTATTGGAGACGCAAAACGGAGCCAACCCGGTTTGGCTACATGCAGACATCGGTTCATCAAGCATTTTCTTCACCGATTCAGTAACTTCAAGATCGGTCATTGCAATTTCATGAAATCGTTGAGGGTCTTTGACATCGCCAGTATATTCATGCATCAATCCGGGGCGGCGGCTTAAAGGTAAAATGCCCCAAGAAACCCAGCAGCGGACAAGATCAATGCCAGTTAAACCATTGGCCATCAGGGCCCGGAGCTTGGCGAGTTGAGGTGCAAAATTCTTCTGTTCTGAGACGGTCAAGCGTGAACGTAATGGGTGGCCGTTGCTAAGCCGGTGAGGGCGATAACCCGGCAAAGGATTTTCTCCATCAGGGGCAGTGTTCCGACAGTAAAACCAGGTCTGATTCCAATCTTTAGGATGGCTATGATGTTTTGCATGAGGGAAGTTGACTTCTTTCCTTTTTTGAATTGAAACGCCGCCAAGCTCTATGTTAGGACCATCTGAGAATTCGGTGTGGTGGTTCAGATGAAAGAAATCCCGGAACAGCTCCACGGTTGGCTCTTCTTGAAGATAAACTTTGCAGAAAACTTGAAAGTTGCATATATTGGACACAAAGTTTGGACCAATATCTTGCGGATGGAGTTGGAAGCTTGCGAGGACATCCCAAAAAAAATTTGATCCGGGCGGACTGAATCCCCGGTCTAAGTGTTGCATAAAAACAATCACCTCTCCTTCTTGAGGTTCAGGTGGACATTCCGATTCCGGAACTCGCCAGTGGAGAACTCTTTTTGAGGCTAAAGCACCAGTGGTAACATAACCGTTGATTTGTGTTTCCGTAATCCGGGATGGAACCCAATTGCAAGCAGCAAATTTTTTTGTCATTATGGAAGGAGGGAACTGAAAGGAAAAAACAAGTGCCGGTTTCCAATTTACGGTTTAAGGTGTACAATCCAGTGTTAAACCGGGGGAAAATACTATGCAAGGTTCAGTTGGCGGTTTAAGAGAGGGCTAATGATATATGGCGGATTGGCTATCAAAAGGTTAAACCGCCCATAGGCAGAAGGGCCAGGATTCAAAATTTCTGCTAAGTGTTGACAGAAACAGGTTTCACACAATGATCAAATTTATTTGGATCTACCGCACATCTGTAAAGCAATTTTTTCTGAAGTCTCTAAAGGCGCTAAGCAGAACAGGGAAGGTCGTGTACTCTACAGAAGTAAAAGAATGATCTGCTAGCATTAAAAATGGATGCTGAGTAACTACCGCATGAGATCTACACTGCTATTGGATCAAAACTACCACGGCAGAAGGAAGGAGGAAGAAGAAGAATGAAGAACTATACAGAGGAGCTCGCAAACCCTAAACACAGATCTAAAGATGAAGGAAAAAGGAAACTTACCACTGCAGGTTTGCTGCGGAGGAGTGCGATGAGTTTCTGGTCTGATTCAGGTTGATGCAGCTGCCCTTGTCGATGCAGTTCTCAAGGATCGCAGACGGTGGCGGAGCTTCAGAGCTTGGGCATCGCGAGGAAGAAGAAGGCACAGAAGGGGAAAAGAGAGAAGGTCCATCGGGTCTTATTTATAGAGGAAAGAGTAAAATGGCAGGCGCGAGAATCAAGGAGCCTGAAACGGCAGAATGGGTGCGCCTGTCGCCTCGATTTTCAGGATAACCATTAAGTGAAGGGAATCTTTTTAATCTTTTTATACAAAGATGATGTCATGATGGACCGTTGCTGTGTTCAGAAGATGACGTCACGGTGGTTTACAAAATTTACAGGAGAAGACGATATGGCGGTTTATGAAAATACAAGAAGACGCCTACAAGATATCTTTGAAGTATTGAAGATTGACATGAACAAATTCAAATCAATTTGGGCCCGGTTCACCCTTGACTATGCTGAAGCCCATGAAGATCCAGAAGAAGGTGTTTTACTAATGAGGCTTAGAAGCCCACAGCCCAAAGGCGGATTAAGGCCCGTAGTGGTAAACCGCCATGACTATGTAAACTTGTAATATAAGTTAGGAAAGGAGAGACCGAGCCGGACACTTTGTATGAGTCGGCCTCGAGGCTCTGTAGACCGGCCGGGCGTCAACCTGTGTATATAAAGGGACGACCTGGCGGCGGTTCAGGAAACAACAGACAACAACTCGAGACTCAGGCAAGCGTATTTTGCTCCCTGGTCATCGAAACCCAATCAATCCCATCACAACTAGACATAGGCTTTTACCTTCATCGAAGGGGCCGAACTAGTATAAACTCCCGTGTCCCTTGTCCGGTTTAACCCCTTCAAGCTAACCCGTTGTGATGGCTCCACGACTAAGTCCTTTCATGAGGACATCTGACGTGTTAATTCCACGACAACCTCCGAATACTCCAAAATTAATTCCAAACACAAGGTTCGTATCCGGCTCTGTAAGATAAATTCCATATAACATCGTAGAGAGAATAATAATCCACGAATCTGATCTGCTGACAATTCTTCGTTGTGTGACATCACGCCATAGCTCGGTAACTTATTCGAACCGTTTTCACAACCTTCTTCCATACGTATCGCGAAGCGGTTTCTTTAGCACGTCTTCTCAAAGCAGTGATCGTGTCCCCTTAATGTGGGATCCTCTTCAATACGGGCGTGGGTAGCCCAACCGTACCACCGATTACGGTAAGTGGGGAACGAGTAGGCTCCGTTAGGCAAGCGGGGAGGTGTAAAGTTTCATCGCCTCGATAAAAGGGGAAAAAGCCTCCTCCCTTCTACCCGCGCCTCCTTCTATTTCCGCTCGTCCCTTTCCTTCCGCCCGAGCCCTAGCGCCCAAGCATTCATATTCCCCACCAAGAAGGGTCCTCCGAAAATGTCCGGATCCGGAGTAGGAGGCAAGTGGATGGCCTCCTCCGTCCAGGAGAAGGATATCAAAAAACTGCGGGCGGCCGGCTATTTGGCCAAGAAAATCGTCCACCGTCTTCCAATGGCGGGACAGATCGTCCCTACTCCGGAGCCCCATGAGAGAGTCATTTTCCTCCCCCATTTCGTCCGCGGGCTCGGGTTCCCCCTCCACCCTTTTGTTCGCGGCATCATGTATTACTATGGGATTGATTTTCACGATCTATCCCCCAATTCCTTCCTCAACATCTCAACATTTATCATTGTGTGTGAGGCCTTCCTCTGCGTCTCGCTGCACTTTGGGCTATGGCTCAAGATCTTCAATGTGAAGCCCAAAGTGGTGAATGGCGAGCATGCCGAGTGCGGAGGTGCCATGGTGAGCAAGATTCCCAAGGTTGTATGGCCGACGGGTACTTCCAATGACTCCGTCAGGGAGTGGCAGCAATAGTGGTTCTATATCACCGAGCCGTGCGGCAAAAAGTGGGCTGCTGCTCCTGAGTTTCGATCTGGAGCCCCTTTGCGACTCACATCCTGGCCCAGGAAGGGCGTGAACTGGTCATCGTCCGATGAACTGTCTGTGATCCAGGCGCGCGTCAAAGGGATGGAGGACAAGGCCGTCAGGCTTGTTGACGTGGTCCAGGTGATGCTGGTCCGCCTGATCCTTCCTTGTCAGCACAGACGCTGTGATTTGTGGGAGTACGATCCGGCCGAGCACCGGACCCTGCGGGAGCTTTTCGGCTCCTCGCACAAGGACATCTGGAAGGTGCTCTTTAAGTCAGGCAAACCATGGCCGGACTCGGCCGCAGACCGCAGGCACCAATTGTCCCGCCCCGCCAGCCCGGTAAGTTGCCATCATATCTTGCCTATTCGCATGTTTCATTGGTATGTCCCGGAGGAGATGTTTTTTTAATGTGTCTTTCCACGGTTGCCTTCAGGAATGGACGAAGGTGGTGGAGCGGATTCATTGTCCGGCCCCGCTGCCGGAAGAACCGGCAGGACCTCTTCTGATGAAGATGCTGGTCCCAGCGCCTTACAAGGCGCTGAAGAAGGAGGCCACAAAAAAGGCCAAGGAGACCAGGAGCGGTCTCCGTCGTCGTGGCACTTCGGACATGAAGTCCGAAGACTCCAGCGACCCTCCCTCCTCTGGAGAGAACGAGGAGGAAGAGGACGAAGAGGAAGAGGATGAGGAAGAAGAAGAGCCCGAGTCCCTACGGGGGGGAGGAAGAAAAGGGCAGCCTCCTCATCCTTAGAGGCAGATTCGCCGAAGAGGGGGAGAACATCCGTCCTCGAGGCGTCCGTTGCGGCTACCGATAGCAGCTCGGAGGAGGATCCCAGGGCCCAACCCCTGGTACAATCGTGAGTGCACGAAATCCGAACATACTCATGCATCCATAACATACTAGAATGTAGTATTTTGATTCCCACCGTGCTTTTTACAGTCCGGCGAGGTCTTCGGCCCAACAGTCCTCATCAGAGGACTCGTTGGGTTCCGATGCCCTGGAGAGTGAAACACCTCCCAGGGCCCCTTCCCAAGAGCCTGGCTGTGACACCGAGGTGTTGTCCAAAAGGGGTCTGAGCCAGGGAGGGCCTACCTCGGAGGCCGTACGTGCAGGAGCGGCGGTTCCCAAGGATTTCGATGGTGGGGGGTTATCATGAATCCGGCCCGCAGCCGGACACAGTCCCAGAGGCCCTTAATGCTCCGAGATCAGGCAGGCAGCCCCTCTTAACTGGAGGGTGTGATCCTTCTCCGCCTGCGGCCTTCATCCAACCGAAGGTATCAGGCGGCCTATCGACAGCACTAGAAAGTGCATCCATTATTGATGAACACCGCGCCCTTATGGGCGTGGTGATAGAAAAGATTCAGGCCGCCGAGAGCGGACTGAATGAATCATGCGTCAGCCTTATAAAAGGCTTGGAGATATGTATAGAAGACTGTCATAGTATAGATAGTAGCCCCTGATACACTGTCCGGAGAGGACAGGAACCGGGTAGGGGATCAACTTCCCGTCTGCAGGAGACCTGGTTAATGACGTATATACTTTATGAATCAGATGTCTGCGACGACTGCCTCCTCTCATGGTGTGGAAATATCCGGACTCAAACAGAGTCTGGTGCGGGCCGAAGAGGAACTCGGCCGAGTGAAGAAGCACCTGGAGGACTAACAAGGTTTGTTCTGAAACTGTTAGTAAGATTTAGCACAAGTAAGTAGTTGTGACTATCTTAGAGTATGTATATCACGCACTCCAGGGGAAAATGCCGAAATTGAGGCGCTCAAGAAGGCTATTGCCCTAGCCGAAAAGAAAGCGGACGCTGAGCAGGCTCTTGATACGTCTCCAACGTATCTATAATTTTTGATTGTTCCATGCTATTAGATTACGCCTTTTGGATGTTTATGGGATTTATTTTACACATTTATATCATTTTTGGGACTAACCTACTAACCGGAGGCCCAGCCCGTATTGCTGTTTTTTGCCTATTTCAGTATTTTGAAGAAAAAGGAATATCAAATGGAGTCCAAACGGAATGAAACCTTTGGGAGCGTGATTTTTGGAACGAACGTGATCCAGAGGACTTGGAGTGCAAGCCAAGAAGCAGCCGAGGCTCCCACGAGATAGGAGGGCGCCCCCCCCCCCTGTAGGGCGCGCCCCCTGTCTCGTGGGCCCCTCGGGCGGCCACCGATGTACTTCTTCCTCCTATATATACCTACATACCCCGAAAACATCCAGGGAGCACCCGAAACACAATTTCCACCGCCGTAACCTTCTGTATCCGCGAGATCCCATCTTGGAGCCTTCACCGGTGTTCTGCCGGAGGGGGAATCAACCACGAAGGGCCTCTACATCAACATCCTTGCCCCTCCAATGAGTTGTGAGTAGTTTACCACAGACCTACGGGTCCATAGTTATTAGCTAGATGGCTTCTTCTCTCTTTTTGGATCTCAATACAATGTTCTCCCCCTCTCTTATGGAGATCTATTCGATGTAATCTCTTTTTGCGGTGTGTTTGTCGAGATCCGATGAATTGTGGGTTTATGATCACGTTTATCTATGGATAATAATTGAATCTTCTATAAATTCTTTTATATGATTGAGTTATCTTTGCAAGTCTCTTCGAATTATCGGTTTGGTTTGGCCTACTAGATTTATCTTTCTTGCCATGGGAGAAGTGCTTAGCTTTGGGTTCAATCTTGCGGTGTTCTTACACAGTGATAGAAAGGGTTGCAAGACATGTATTGTATTGTTGCCATCGAGGATAAAAAGATGGGGTTTATATCATATTGCATGAGTTTATCCCTCTACATCATGTCATCTTGCTTAAGGCGTTACTCTGTTCTTTATGAACTTAATACGTACTCTAGATGCAGGCAGGAGTCGGACGATGTGTGGAGTAATAGTAGTAGATGCAGGCAGGAGTTGGTTACTTGTTATGGACGTGATGCCTATATATATGATCATGCCTAGATAATCTCATAATTATTCGCTTTTCTATCAATTGCTCGACAGTAATTTGTTCACCCACCGTAATACTTATGCTATCTTGAGAGAAGCCTCTAGTGAAACCTATGGCCCTCTGGTCTATCTCTTATCATATTTGCTCCCAAATTACTTTTATTTGCATCTTTACTTTTTGCATCTATATTATAAAATACCAAAAATATATTTATCTTATCATACTATCTCTATCAGATCTCACTTTCGCAAGTGGTCGTGAAGGGATTGACAACCCCTTTATCGCGTTCGTTGCGAGTTCTTAGTTTGTTTGTGTAGGTGCGTGGGACTTTTGAGGAGCCTCCTACTGGATTGATACCTTGGTTCTCAAAACTAAGGGAAATACTTACGCTACACTTGCTGCATCACCATCTCCTCTTCGGGGAAAACCAACGCAAGCTCAAGACGTAGCAAGAAGGATTTCTGGCATCGTTGCCGGGGAGGTCTTCGCTCAAGTCAATACATACCAAGTACCCATCACAAACCCATCTCCCTCGCATTTACATTATTTGCCATTTGCCTCTCGTTTTCCTCTCCCCCACTTCACCCTTGCCGTTTTATTCGCCCTCTCTTTCCCAGTCTCCTCCTCTCTTTCGTTTGCCTTTTCTGTTTTCTCGTGTGTCAGTTCGTTACCTCGTCGTTATTTCTAGTCTTCCTATCCTCATTATGACTCTCGAACATGAAGTTCTTAATTATAAGCAAAGGGAGGGAGAAAATTTAAAAGATGCTTGGCATAGAATTTGCAATGCTCAAAATAGATCTACTAGGAAGCTTTCTACTTCTGTTCTTCTCCGCAATTTTTATGTAGGCATCACTCCTTGGAATAGATGTGTTCTTGATACTGTCGTCGGAGGTGATTTTTTGAGTAGACGTACGTTTGATGCTTATAATGATATATTAGATTTGTTTGGCCCACCACCTCTTTTGGTTAATGGAACTGTTTTAACCTTAGAACACGTTATGCAACGGCTTGATATTATTGAAAATAAAATTGCCACTGTTGAGTTGATTGAAAATTTGGATAAAAATATTCATAATCTTATCACTCAATATGAATCTAGGGTTGGAGTTACTTTGAAAAATCTTAAAGAGAAAGAACCTATAGTTAATGAAAAAATAGATCTTGATTCTGCTAGAATTGGTAAACTTGAGGATATAATTACAAACTTAGGTTCGGCGCTTTCTCCCATGAAAAACACTCCAAAACCCCCTACAAAAACTGCCAAGTTTATTTATGTTCCTAAAAATAAGGGTGAAACTTCTAGTAAGGGAGATGCGGATCTCAAATCCATAAGTGTTCATCCCAATTGTCTTTCTATCGTTAAGGAACCTTTCGCTACAAACGAATTTTTTGAATTTTTGCCCAAAGGTTTAATCATTGGTAAAAATGGAGAAACCCCTAAAGTTTATAAGTGCTCTATTGAATAATTTAGTGCCAAAGAAGGCACTCGTTAGATCTATCTTCGTTTTTCTGCCTAGCTAGGGGCGTTAAACGATAGCGCTAGTTGGGAGGCAACCCAATTTTTCTTTATGTTTTTTGTTTCTGCTCCTGTTTAGTAATAAATCTTGCATCTAATCTCTGTTTAGATGTGTTTTTATCTTTTAATTAGTGTTTGTGCCAAGAAGAACCTATAGGATAAACTATGATGATAGTTCATTTGATTCTGCTGAAAAACAGAAACTTTGTGCTCACGAGAAAAAATTCAATAAATCACAGAAACGTGATTTTGCATTGTTTCTTTTTGCTGATGATCAATAGATAAAGTTTCCAGTACGTCCTATTTTGGTAGGACTTTTATAGTTCCAGAAGTTTGCGTTAGTTACAGATTGCTACAGACTGTTCTGTTTTTGACAGATTCTGTTTTTGTGTGTTGTTTGCTTATTTTGATGCATCTATGGCTAGTAAAATAATTTATAAACCATAGAGAAGTTGGAATACAATAGGTTTAACACAAAAATAAATAAACAATGAGTTCATTGCAGTACCTTATGTGGTGCTTTTGTTTTCTTTCACTAACGGAGCTTATAAGATTTCCTGTTGAGTTTTGTGTTGTGAAGTTTTCAAGTTTCGGGTAAAGCTTTTATGGACTATGGAATAAGGAGTGGCAAGAGCCTAAGATTGGGATGCCCAAGGCACCCCAAGATATTCAAGAATAGCCAAAATCCTAAGCTTGGGGATGCCCCGGGAAGGCATCCCCTCTTTCGTCTTCGTTCATTGGTAACTTTACTTGGAGCTATATTTTTATTCGCCACATGATATGTGTTTTGCTTGGAGCGTCGTGTATTACATTAGTCTTTGATTTTTAGTTTACCACAATCATCCTTGCTGTACACACCTTTTGGGAGAATCCTACTTGATTAGAATTTGCTAGAATACTCTATGTGCTTCACTTATATCTTTTGAGCTTGATAGTTTTTGCTCTAGTGCTTCACTTATATCTTTTAGAGCACGGTGGTGTCTTAATTTTGAAGAAATCTCTAGTCTCTCATGATTCACTTATATTATTTTGATAGTCTTTTAGAACAGCATGGTATTTGCTATGGTTATAATTTGGTCCTAGAATGATGAGCATCCAAGTTGGATATGATAAAAACTATCATAGAAAAAGAATTGGATGCTATGATCAACTTGATGCTTGATAATTGTTTTGAGATATAAAGGTAGTAATGTTAGGGTCATGCTAGTGGGTAATTATGAAATTGAGAAATACTTTTGTTGAAGTTGGCAAGTCCCGTAGCATGCACGTATGGTAAAAGTTGTGTGACAAATTTGTTGCATGAGGTGCTCTTTTGATTGTCTTCCTTATGAGTGGCAGTCGGGGACGAGCGATGGTCTTTTCCTACCAATCTATCCCTCTTGGGGCATGCGTAGTAGTACTTTGCTTCGAGGGCTAAGTAGACTTTTGCAATAAGTATATGAGTTCTTTTTTGACTAATGTGAGTCCATGGACATATGCACACTCATCCTTTTACTTTGCTAGCCTTTATTAATATCGCGCAACTTTCGCCGGTATCATGAACCCTTTATTTACCTTCCTCAAAACAGCCACCATACCTACCTATTATGGCATTTCCATAGCCATTCCGAGATATATTGCCATGCAAATTTCCACCGTTCCGTTTATTATGACACGTTCCATCATTGTCATATTGCTCTTTGCATAATCATGTAGTTGACATCGTATTTGTGGCAAGGCCACCTTCATAATTTCCATACATGTCACTCTTGATTCATTGCATATCCCGGTACACCGCCAGAGGCATTCATATAGTATCATATCTTGTTCTAGCTTTGAGTTGTAATTCTTGAGTTGAAATCCATATAAGTGTGATGATCTTCATTATTAGAGCATTGTCCTAGTGAGGAAAGGATGATGAAGGCTATGATTCCCCCACAAGTCGGGATGAGACTTCGGACTTTACAAAAATAAAAAATGACAAAAGAAAAAAAGGCCAAAAAGAAAAAAAAGGTCAAAGAAAAAAAAGAAAAAAAGAAAAAAAAGAAAATGAGAGAAAAAGAGAGAAGGCACAATGCTACTATCTCTTTTTCCACACTTGTGCTTCAAAGTAGCACCATGATCTTCATGATAGAGAGTCTCATATGTTGTCACTTTCACATACTAAGTGGGAATTTTTCATTATAGAACTTGGCTTGTATATTCCAACGATGGGCTTCCTCAAAATGCCCTAGGTCTTCGTGAGCAAGCAAGTTGGATGCACACCCACTTAGTTTCTTTTGTTGAGATTTCATATATTTATAGCTCTAGTGCATCCGTTGCATGACAATCCCTACTCACTCACATTGATATCTATTAATGGGCATCTCTATATAGCCCATTAATATGTCGAGTTGATGTGAGACTATCTTCTCCCTTTTTGTCCTCACAACCACCATATACCACCATAGTGCTATGTCCATGGCTTGCGCTCATGTATTGCGTAAGAGTTGAAAAAGCTAAAGCGCGTTAAAAAGTATGAAACAATTGCTCGGCTCATCATCGGGGTTGTGCATGATGGGAGTATTTTGTGTAATGAAAATGAAGCATGGCCTAACTATATGATTTTGTAGGGATAAGCTTTCTTTGGCTATGCTATTTTGATAGGACATGATTATTTGTTAGTATGCTGTCAAGCATTATTATTTTTATGTTTTATAAGCTTTTATTTCGAATCATTTGGATCTGAACATTCATGCCACAATAAAGAAAATTACATTGAGAATTATGCTAGGTAGCGTTCCACATCAAAAATCTCCTTTTATCATTTACCTACTCGAGGACGAGCAAGAATTAAGCTTGGGGATGCTTGATACGTCTCCAACGTATCTATAATTTTTGATTGTTCCATGCTATTATATTACCCCTTTTGGATGTTTATGGGCTTTATTTTACACATTTATATCATTTTTGGGACTAACCTACTAACCGGAGGCCAGGCCCGTATTGCTGTTTTTTTGCCTATTTCAGTATTTCGAAGAAAAGGAATATCAAACAGAGTCCAAACGGAATGAAACCTTCGGGAGCGTGATTTTTGGAACGAACGTGATCCAGAGGACTTGGAGTGCAAGCCAAGAAGCAGCTGAGGCTCCCACGAGATAGGAGTGCGCCCCCTGTAGGGCGCGCCCCTGTCTCGTGGGCCCCTCGGGCGGCCACCGACGTACTTCTTCCTCCTATATATACCTACGTACCCCGAAAACATCCAGGGAGCACCCGAAACACAATTTCCACCGCCGTAACCTTCTATATCCGCGAGATCCCATCTTGGCGCCTTCGACGGTGTTCTGCCGGAGGGGGAATCAACCACGGAGGGCCTCTACATCAACATCCTTGCCCCTCCGATGAGTTGTGAGTAGTTTACCACAGACCTGCGGGTCCATAGTTATTAGCTAGATGACTTCTTCTCTCTTTTTGGATCCCAATACAATGTTCTCCCCCTCTCTTGTGGAGATCTATTCGATGTAATCTGTTTTTGCGGTGTGTTTGTCGAGATCCGATGAATTGTGGGTTTATGATCAAGTTTATCTATGGATAATAATTGAATCTTCTCTGAATTCTTTTATATGATTGAGTTATCTTTGCAAGTCTCTTCGAATTATCGGTTTGGTTTGGCCTACTAGATTGATCTTTCTTTCCATGGGAGAAGTGCTTAGCTTTGGGATCAATCTTGCAGTGTTCTTACCCAGTGACAGAAAGGGTTGCAACACACGTATTGTATTGTTGCCATCGAGGATAAAAAGATGGGGTTTATATCATATTGCATGAGTTTACCCCTCTACATCATGTCATCTTGCTTAAGGCGTTACTCTGTTCTTCTTGAACTTAATACTCTAGATGCATGGCAGGAGTCGGTCGATGTGTGGAGTAATAGTAGTAGATGCAGGCAGGAGTCGGTCTACTTGTTATGGACGTGATGCCTATATATATGATCATGCCTAAATAATCTCATAATTATTCGCTTTTCTATCAATTGATCGACAGTAATTTGTTCACCCACCGTAATACTTATGCTATCTCGAGAGAAGCCTCTAGTGAAACCTATGGCCCCCGGGTCTATCTCTTATCATATTTGCTCCCAATTTACTTTTATTTGCATCTTTACTTTTTGCATCTATGTTATAAAATACCAAAAAAATATTTATCTTATCATACTATCTCTATCAGATCTCACTTTTGCAAGTGGCCATGAAGGGATTGACAACCCCTATATCGTGTTGGTTGTGAGTTCTCAGTTTGTTTGTGTAGGTGCATGGGACTTTTGAGGAGCCTCCTACTGGATTGATACCTTGGTTCTCAAAACTGAGGGAAATACTTACGCTACACTTGCTGCATCACCATCTCCTCTTCGGGGAAAACCAACGCAAGCTCAAGACGTAGCAGCTCTCCGTGAGAAACACAAAGCAAGGGTCGTGGAAGCTGAACGAGAGCTTCAGGAGGCTGTAGGAAGAAGCGAAAGTTTGGAGCAGAGTCTATCATTGAAATAATCCGAACTCACCCAAGCTGTCCGGACCGCGAATGAGGTTCGGGAAGAAGCCCAGACGGCGCTGAAGGCTATTCAGGAGGCGCGGAAGATTGCGGCCGGTAGGGTTTTTTTATTTTTGTTTAAAGTGCCTTACGCTTTCGCAGGGAAGATTCATGGTGACCCATTGAATCCCAATTTTTTCAGGGGCATTTGCGGATTTACCGCGCAGCATATCTGATGCCGCCCTATTCTTCCAAGCCGAGAAGAAGGAAACTGCAGAAAGGCTCTTCTGGTCGCAGTATTTGGTGCCGAATTATCTGGTGCCATTTGTCGACCAGCTCAAACAACTGATTGAGCTGCATCAGGCGGACGAACTAGCCATGAAGGATTTGGTTATCCGGCTGTGGCCCGCTGAGCCCATACCGAGCAGTTTCTTTGGGCTCGTGAAGCGGATTGTCAGGGCTTGTCCTCAGCTAGACGTCATCAAGCGGTCGATTTGCATAGAAGGGGCACGAATGGCCTTTGCCCGTGCGAAAGTGCACTGGGGGAAGCTTGATGCTGAGAAGCTGATGACTGAGGGTCCGCTGGAAGGGAAGGAGCACCGCAAGCCCAAACTATATTATGATGGTGTCCTGAAAGTCGCCCGCCTCGTGGCCGAGGAATGTACAAAAGACATTATTTTTCCCTGAAAGCGGGTGTGCTATCCATTGTAAGGCAAAACAGAGTCGCTTATATGTAGGTGTTTGCTATGTGTAAATTCTATTCCTGTGCGGCCTCTTTGACATGTTAGTCTTGAGAGTTGGCTAGTCGTCGGCTTCTGCCCCCACGTAGGAACTACGGGGGTGTTCGGGATAAACCTGAATAATCTTTATCCCATTCTTGGGTCCATGAAGGAGGTGTTCAGCACATCGAACCAGGCAATCAGACTATAGGGCTTTATTACTCTCACTTAGCCATAGGAATCGAGTATGGGAGGCGCAGCCCCTGGTGTTCGGAAGACCGCACGGGGGCTCTAATAGCGCCTGATCAGTGGACTGATCCTTTGCACGCTGCATTTTATTATGGCATTTATGCGGAATAAATCCTTAAAGATTTGGCAACCTCTCGAACAGCTGACCAGCTCTCGCCTTATCATGACAGTCGGTTTTCGGCTTTCTCTACTGAGGTGTTCGTTCGGCAGAACCGCGACACAATCGCAGTAGTTCTCCCAGCACTACCTTAGCCGATATTGCGGAATGTAAGGTACCAAAACATGGGACCCGGGCAAACCCAACCAATGACCCAAGAAATGATTCGGAGTTGATGCATATAATGCTATAAGTTCGGGGTGTCGAACGACCGAGAAGGTGTTCAGACTTTAGTCGTCGTAGTACGGGTGCAAGGAAGCCCCTAATGTTTAACGGCAGAACTTGATGTTCGGATGCCGTTATGACAAAATGTCGTTGAGAAATAACAGATAAGCGTCAAATGACTCTACATGATGTATTTAAGTAACACGTCTATGCGTATGAGTATGGTGCATGTTATAAAAGAGAGGCATGACGGCAGAACCTGTTAGGGTCGGGCGGTAGTTGGTTGTGCGTGAGTCCGGAGGAATATTCGGATTGTATTCAGGTGGGGTAGATATTCCCCCTGTGTGCATCTGAGCTGCTTCCGCGTTGTTGGTCCAGTTGTGCGCGGGGGCGAACCTGCGAATAATGCTTAAAAGGCGTGTGTGAGTAGTGGCTGAGCCGTCGATGTGATCCGTCCGGCTTACGCTGAAGGGTCTGTATGAGCTATGGTTAGGTTGGGGTATTCTGAAGTAGTTCGGACTCCTTTGTCGGTGCCCGAGAGTTCGGCTGTCGAATCTAAGTTCGATTGAAAAAACTGTGACTCGCTTCTTCAGTGAATAAGGTAGCCGGTTATTCTTTGGCACCGAGGCGAAGCTCGGTCTTGACCGCATTTGTGATTTCATCACGTGGGTCTTGGGTGGTAATGCATCGAGTCACGGTGTATCCTGGCGGTGCTGAGTGGCTACTGCTTGAAGGCGTTAGACCGAAAGTTGGTATGACATTTCCGGCTATCCGGAAACCAGCTCCGGGGTGGCGGGGCCTAGATGGCCGTCATGCCTCTTTATGATACTCTAGCATGAGTTATTTGGTGAGTCTGATCCTCGAGTCAGTGGTCCCTAGACTTGATAATATGGGCTTCTTCATGCTCCTTTCGGCACCGGCCTGCCGATTTGTTTAAAGACCCAGCATTCTCTATTGATATGATTGGTAGCCGCTCCTGGAGTGCCATGAATTTGACATGGACGGTCAAGTATGCGGTTCAAGCTGGAGGGGCCCAAATTAAGATGTAGAAGTCTCTTCTCCCGCTCGACGGGTTGAGGATTACGGGCTCCTGTGTTGATCGCCGTTCCCTGGGCGCCATTGATTGCCTTGGGACGCTTATGTTTGTTGCACCAGCGTTTGTAGACTCTGTTTCTGTCCGCTGATGCCTCCGGGGTGCTTCCCATGTTGTTGTTTGGTATAAAATGCCGGTCTTGTGTGCAGCCCCTTGTCGCGGTGTGCTGTCGGCGGGGTGTAGGCCTGCGTTTACTTTTTAGTGCCGCCTCCTCGAATTGAGGTAGCAGCCTGCATTTTGGGTAGTATTTTGTTTGGCGCTTGAGTCCGTATTCTTCAGTTACCCGGGCATTAGTCCGTCTGTCTGTGAGCAGATCTTGGTCAGCTCGAAGCTGTTGCTGCTTCTTTTTCAGGCTACGTGCAGTGGCTATAAGCCTGTGCTTGAAGCGCTCCTGCTCTATGGGATCCTCTGGTACGCCGAATTCGTTGTTACCGAGGCTCACCTCGTCTTCGGAGGAAGGCATATAGTTATCATCCTCCAAGTATTCGTCTGTTGCATGTTCGTCTGGGCTAGCCTGCCCGTGTTTCTGTTCGGCTTGCTTGAAGGTGGGTTGATTAGGATCATATTCCTCTTAGACGCCATCTGGATTTTCTTCTCCAGTGCCGGTATTGTTGTGGCGAGGCTTGGAGCGGCGCCGATGACGCCCATGTTTTGCTTTCTTCCCCGAGGGGTTATCTCCCGTTGCCTCATCACCATTGTTTTCTTTGGGAGTATCCACCATATATATATCATATGAAGAGGTGGCAGTCCAGCGCCCTGTGGGCGGTGGTTCCTGTTTTTCTCCCGCATCGTTGTCTATACCATCGATGTCTTCGAAGTCGAAGTTAAGCATGTCGGTCAAATCGTCGACCGTGGTTATTAAGTGGGTGGTGGGTGGGTAGCGAATTTCTTCGTCGCCAGCTTCCCACTCGAGCCGGACATAGTTCGGCCAGGAGTCTCCTGACAAAGAGAGAGACCTTAATGAGTTCAGCATGTCTCCAAAGGGTGAGTGCTGAAAGATATCTGCGACAGTGAACTCCATGACTGGAGTCCAATTAGATTCGATGGGCACGGATGCGCGCGGTCCGGAACACACTACCGAAGATGAGTCCGGGGGTCCGGAGGTACAGATTTCCTGAGGAGTGGAGTCCGTGTTCGGCTCCAACGCCGATGAGAATGCAGCCTCCGGGGCGGGGTCCATCCACCCATCCTTGGAAGGCACGACTGCTCTGGAACGAAGTCCGGAGCTGAAGCAGGTGCGATGTTTCAAATAATGTCTGACTGCAGATCTAGGTCATGCTCGTCGTGATTGTTCGGTGCACCTGACACGGGCCTGAATCCGTCGAAGATCAAGTCTCCGCGGATGTCGGCGGTGTAGTTTAGGTTTCCAAACCTGGCCTGATGGCTAGGGGCGTAGCTATCGATCTGCTCCAGATGGCCAAGCGAGTTGGCCCGCGGTGCGAAGCCGCCGAACACGAAGATCTATCCGGGGAGAAAAATCTCACCCAGGGCAGCATGGTTGAAGGTTGGAGAAGCCATCTAGCCCTGTAGCGACGACACAGAGGAACTCTCAATGAAAGCACATATGTCGGTGTCAAAACCGGCGGATCTCGGGTAGGGGGTCCCGAACTGTGCGTCTAAGACTAATGGTAACAGGAGGCAGGGGACATGATGTTTACCCAGGTTCGGGCCCTCTCGATGGAGGTAAAACCCTACTTCCTGCTTGATTGATCTTGATGATATGAGTATTACAAGAGTTGATCTACCACGAGATTAGAGAGGCTAAACCCTAGAAGCTAGCCTATGGTATGATTGTTGTTGTTGTGTCCTACGGACTAAACCCTCCGGTTTATATAGACACCAGAGAGGGCTAGGGTTACAAAGAGTCGGTTTAAAGAAGAGGAGATCTACATCCGAATCGCCAAGCTTGCCTTCCACGCCAAGGAGAGTCCCATCCGGACACGGGACGAAGTCTTCTGTCTTGTATCTTCATAGTCCAATAGTCCGGCCAAAGCATATAGTCCGGCAGTCCGGATACCCCCTTATCCAGGACTCCCTCACCATGTTTAAGTAGAGATTACAGCGGGGAGAAGAGGTGTTACATCGCTGCATAGAGGGAGAGAGAGTTGGTGTTGACGGTAGCAAGGTTGTCGATGTAGATCGTTGTCACGATCCTTGCCCCGGCGGCACTCCGGCGCCAGCGAGAGAGAGGGGAGAGAGCCCCCTCCTTCTTCTTCTTCCTTGGCCTACCCCCTAGATGGAAGGAGAGTTCCCCCTCTTGTCCATGGCCTCCATGGCGGCGGAGGAGCGGGAGCCCCTCTGAATTGGATCTCCCTCTCTGTTCTCTTCTGTTTCGCGTTCCTGTTTTCTGACCCTTCACCGTTTCTTAAATTCCCGGAGACCCGTAACTCCGATTGTGCTAAAAAAATTACATGATTTTTTCCATAAATTATCTTTCTTGCACCTGAAGAAGGGCCCTAACCGACTTACGGGGAGGGCACAAGACACCTGGGCGCGCCAGGGGGTGCCCGGTGCGCCCTGGTGGGTTGTGGAGGCCTTGGGCCTCCATTTACGTTGATTCCACCTCCCAAAAATCATAAATATTCCAAAATAATTCTCCGTCATTTTTTATCACGTCTGGACTTTGTTTGATATGGATATTCTGCAACACAAAAACATGCAACAAACAGAAACTGGCACTGGGCATTAGATCAATAGGTTAGTCTAATAAATCATATAAAATGTTACGAAAATATGTGAAAGTTGTATAATATTGGCATGAAACAATCAAAAATTATAGATACGACGGAGACATATCAGCATGTCATCAGTATGCTTTGCATGAGGTTGCATGCTGCTCCCTCTAGTCCTTTTTGATGGGGAACATTGCATGGAAAAAAATCTACGCACACGCAAGATCTATCCATGAAGATGCATAGCAATAAGGGGGACGAGTGTGTCTACGTACCCTCGTAGACCGTAAGCGGAAGCGTTTATTAACACGGTTGATGTAGTCGAACTTCTTCGCGATCCAACCGATCAAGTACCGAACGTACGGCACCTCCGCGTTCAGCACACGTTCAACTCGGTAATGTCCTTGCCTTCTTGATCCAACAAGACGGGTGAAGTAGTAGATGCGTTCCGGCAGCATGATGGCATGGTGACGATGGTGGTGATGCTATCTCCGCGGGGCTTTGCCTAAGAACTTCGAAAATATGACCGAGGGACGAAACTATGGAGAGGGGCGCCGCACACGGCTAAGAGATTGTCGTCGCCTATGTTGTCACATCCCTAGTCTGGTATGACCTAGACTAGCTAGTCATTTGTGCATCATGTTTAAAATTCATTTAAATTTGAAATGAGGATTGGTGGAACCCTCAGAATCATTTTTGAAAATGACCCAAATAAAAATTTCTCCAAAAGGGTCCAAGAAAATGCTCATGTTGCTCTCTGAAAATATTGGACAGAGATAAAAATCAAACCAATATTTTTAGGAGCTTATGGATATTTAATTTTGGCCATTTGGATTAATCCGATAATTATTTGCTTTGGATATATATTGTTATATATATAAAATATTGTCCAAAAATTATGCCATTTATAAAGGAGCTCTGGAATAATATAGCTAGCTCCTGCAAAAATTGGCATAAGGTAATTAAATGATTTAATATTTTAATTAAATCAAAACAAATGTCAGAAAAAATTAGAAAACAAAAATAAAAGAGGGAGACTTACCTGGGCCTCCTCCCTGTGCAGCCCAGCAGCAGCAGGCCGGCCCAGCCAGCAGGCGGCCCAGCCCGCCTCCTCCTCTGTCGTCTTCTCCCCCTCGCCAAGCAGCTGCGTGCCGCGCGCACCGCCGCGCCGCGCCACCTCCTCCCTCTCTGCCTGCCTGCCCTCTCCCCTCCTCGTCTGGATGCCCCGGGAGACGCCACACCCCCCCCCCCGTACCCTCTCACTCTCTCTCGTTCCTTCCCCCCTCCTCTGCTCTCTCTCTCGCGCGCAGCTGAGCGGAGCTCATCGCCGCCGTCCACCGTAGCCGTAGCCACCGCCTCCCCCTCGCCTCCCCGACACGCTCCCCAGATCCGCCGCGACCCCCTCTACCTCCTCGTCGAGCCACGCAAGACGGAGCACCCCGTGGAGCCGTCGCCGTCGCCAACTTCGCCTCCAGCCGCCGTGGATCCTCGCCGTCGATTCGGGAGCTACCGGGCATCCCCGACCTCGCCCTCGCGCTCGCTGGTCTCGCTGTGAGCCCCCGCACCGAACCTCCCCCTCCCCGATGCCGATTTCTTCCTCCAACCGCGGGCTCCGTCGAGCCCGAGAGCTCATCGCCGCCGGCCACGAGGTCGCCGCGGCTAGATCCCCCACACGTCGCGTCTGAGCACGTTGTCGTCCTCGGCGCGTTCCCAGGAACACAGAGCACCTACCCACTCTTCCTCCCGTGCACCATAGCGCTCCGTCCCTCTTCACCGAACTCCGGCCGCCGCCCCGAGCTTTGCTCCGGCGAGCTCCGGCCTCCCCAGCTCCTCCCACCTGCCCCTCCAGATGCGCGAGAGCCCGGGCTACGCCCCGGTGCTCTCCGACGCCGTCCCCGTGGCCGGTATTGCGGACGCCGCCGCGTCCAGAGGTCACCGCCGATGACCTCGCCGGCTTGACGGGTGGGCCCCATCGGCCAGGTGATTAGCTTAGTGCTAATCACCATTAACTAACCCCCCTGACACTGACAGTGGGCCCCAGCGCCACTAACTTTTAATTAGGATTAACCTAACCTCGGTTAAACCCCCCTGTCACTGACGTGTGGACCCCACACGTCAGGTTTGACCCCAGTCAGCCGCAGTTGACTGCTGACATCGTGCTGACGTCATGCCGGCGCAATATATATTTTCTGGAATTAGAATAAATCAGGAAATTCCAGAAATTGATTTAAACTTCAAAAATTCATATCAAATCAACCGTAGCTCAGATTAAAATAATTTATATATGAAAAATTATCAGAAAAATGCAATCTATCCATCTGTACTAGTTTCATGCATGACAAACCAACTTATACATGCTGAATATGGGAAAACACATTATGGCATATTAAGAGACTTAATTTAGAATTGCATTTGAGCTTATGGTTCAAATGGACTTCAAACCAAATGATTACTAGTTGCATTAGCTCAAACAACCTCACATCCTCATGCCATGTTCATGCATCATATTGTTACATATGTTTGTGTATTGATTGCCGACACTATTCCTTCTCGATAGGTCCTGCTCCGGAGTCTGTTCCAGAGTGCCTGTCTATGAAGCAGTGCCTTCCTTGTTGATCTACCAGGCAAGCAAACCCCCTTTTTCATTTCGATAAAACCCTACTCTCTCGCTCCTGCTCTCAGTTATTGCATTAGAACAACAACGATTCATCTGCTACTTTGTGCTGCAGTAGTTGAACCCATTCCTCTGCATGACCTGTCATTGCCACAGTAAATAGTTGAAACCCACTAGCATGTGTAGGAGTTGATTGCAGCCACTGATGTGTTCCTACCATGCTATGCCTGCTATTGCTTAGAATTGTGTCAGGTCTGATTCATTGGGATGAATTGGAGTGTTACGATATGTTCTGGTGCTGAGAGTTAAGTGTGTGAACACGATTTGGTAAAGGTAGCGGTGAGAGGCCATGTAGGAGTACATGGTGGGTTGTCTCATTGGAACCGTCCTTAAGCACTGAGTTCTATGTATGTTGTCCAATGACTCGATACTACCACACATTGGAATGCTTAAGTGCCCCTCTCGACTTATTAGCCAACTTGATCTCTGTCCAGGAGTTGCAACTAGTTTCTGGTGTTTGTAGGTAGTGCTATTTTTCTACCAAGTGGCACCCGGCAGGGTGGGCTTGGGACAGACTAGGCACAGGTGGCACGGTGTACCAAGTGGCACCCGGATGGTGGGCTTGGGAATCCTGCTCACATCGTTTGGGGCCGTGAGCGACAGCCCGGCCGGATCTCCTTGCGGATGGAACCCGAATAGGCGATAAACCTGGGCTAGAGTCTTGTGTGGTTAGTCAGGTCGTGGCCGACACCCTCGCCAGGCTTCCGCTTGAAGGTTGCCGAGATACATGACGTGTACATGGCGGTAAGTGGCGAGAGCGTGTGTGAAGAAGTACACCCCTGCAGGGTTAACATGATCTATTTGAATAGCCGGGTCCGCGGTTATGGACTTCTTGGATGCTTACATGGTACATAGACAACTTGAAGTGGATACTCTAAAATGCTCAAGACAAGTGTGAGTGCTATGGATGGCCTTCTCGTAGGGAGACGGGGATGAATCCATAGTAGTGTATTGTGTGGTGATTAGTGGACTCGTGTATGTTGTCTCACCTCAAGATTTTCTGGTAGTCGTAGAACAGGATAGCCACAGAGTCAAAGCTGGCTTGCTGCAACTAAACCCCACATTACCCTCTTGATACAAATGCATGTATGATAGGATCTGATGTAAGTCTTGCTGAGTACCTTTGTACTCATGTTGCTTTATTTATGCTTTTGCAGCGGAGACTTCGGTCTTACTAGTGTTCTCATGGACTTCGACGAGTAGCTTGTACCTCAGCTACGATCTTGATAGGACGTTGTAGATAGTCAGGCTTTCAGCCTTTTTCATTTATAGATGTCTGTACTCAGACATGTAATGCTTCCGTTTGTTGCTTGATTGCTCTGAACGTTGGGTCGTGTGACCCCTGGTTGTAATATTGCTATGTTGGCTCTTTGAGCCTTATCTATATGAGTTGTTGAGTTATGCTGTGATGCCATGTTGTACAGCACATACTTGCATGTTATGCATACGTGTAATGTGTATTGCTATGTGTGGGATCTGACTATCTAGTTGTTTATCCTTAGTAGCCTCTCTTACCGGGAAATGTCTCCTAGTGCTTCCATTGAGCCCTGGTAGCTTGCTACTGCTCCGGAACACTTAGGCTGGCCGGCATGTGTCCTTCTTCGATCCTGTGTCTGTCCCTTCGGGGAAATGTCACGCGAGGAATACCGGAATCCTGTTAGCCTGCTACAGCCCGGTTCACCGGAGTCCTGTTAGCCCAGTGCTACAGCCTGGATTCACCCGCTGATGACCGACACATTCGATGCTGGGTCATGGATGCCTGTCCCTGTAAGTTAGTGCCACTTTGGGTTTACGACTAGCCATGTCAGCCCGGGCTCTTTATCATATGGATGCTGGCGACACCATCATATACGTGTGCCAAAAGGCGCAAACGGTCCCGGGGAAAGGTAAGGCGACACCCGTGGGGATACCGTGCGTGAGACCGCAAAGTGATATGAGGTGTTACATGCTAGATCGATGTGGCATTGAGTCGGAGTCCTGACAGCGTTGGTATCAGAGCCTGACTGCCTGTAGGATTACCAAGCCAAACTGGTCGAAGTTGAGTCTAGAAAATCTTTAGTTATGTAAGGGAATTGATTGTGGGTTGGAACGTAAGGCTCTTTTTACTCCTTATACCTCATGGCCTTCTGATCTGAGTCATCCTATCCTTTCTACGGGGTTAAGGAACTAGGCTTTCTCTTCCGTCTATCAGGATCACGTGTTACTACTCCGTAGTCCCATAGGATTGGTTGATCAGAGTCATACCCCAGTTTTCGAGTACTCCTGGTGTAGCCTGTTTAGTATGATCTCAGAAACTTGAGTAATGTTGATGAGTATGTTACTACCCTATTTTAGCGGGATGTCTCATTCTGAGCATTTTACTGTCGTTATGCTGCCGGAATTTCCCTAGAAGTTCGAGAGATACTAATTCCTTGTCCTACATTCTACAGTCTATAGTTGATGCTGACTCCGTCCCTGGTTTCGTTTCTCAGGATGTCATCAAGTTCTATTATTTGTAGCCAGAACCATGGAGATGGTAGGGATGAGGATCCTCCCGACCCGCCTTCGTTGACAGAGTTCATGTTAGAGATGGAGAGGAACAAGCGTGAGTCTAACCGTTTGTTGGCACGTATCGAGGAGAACACCGCACGTCAGTCCAATAAGTCTGCGACCATTCATGACTTCATTCGCTTGCACCCACCTACCTTTCATCATTCCATCGAGCCACTCGATGCAGATGACTGGCTCCGTAGCATCATTCATAAGCTGCGTTCCGCGAGCGTAGCTGAAGATGACAAGGTCACCTATGCCACATACCACCTGGAAGGTCCTGCTAGTCTTTGGTGGCAGAACTATGAGGCTATGCTTCCAGCTGGCCAGATTCCTACCTGGAGAGATTCCACTGAGGCTTTTCGCGAGCATCACATTCCCCAGGCCCTCCTTGATCGCAAGAGATAAGAGTTCTGTAGTCTCACCCAGAGTAAGATGGCTGTTGATGCTTATAGTAGAGAGTTTGAGAACCTCGCCCGCTATGCTACAGAAGAAGTGTCCACGGACGCCAAGAAGCAAGCTAGGTTCCGGAAGGGTCTCAACCCCAAGTTGCGTCGTGATCTCCACCTGCATCATTGTGATACATTCCAAGCCCTTGTGAACAAGGCCATCAATGCAGAGACAGCTCAGCTCACTTACGAGGAGTCTCGTAAGCACCCCCGTGATTTGGGATCTTCTTCCGGTTCTAGTTCTCAAAAGCACCGGATTTGGGTTCCAAACTCCGCTCTTCCTTCCGGTTATACACCGAGGTCATCCCATGTGGTGCCTCCCCCAGCTCAGTCATATGTTCCACCCAGGCCTACTGGTAGACCCCTTGTCAGTGCGGGTCCACGTCCAACCTCAGGGACTTGCTTCACATGCGGGAAGCCAGGACACTATGCACGTGACTGCTCTCAGACTAGTTATGCTCCACCCCAGCCCGAGAAGACTGTTGGATGTGTTAAGCCATCACGCAAGATGATCAGTGTCAAGTCAGCCCCCACTGAACGTGGACGTGTGCATCACGTCTCAGCTAAAGATGCTCATGATGATCCGGATGTCGTTCTTGGTACACTCCTTGTCAATTGTCACCCAGCATCAGTTCTATTCGATACTGGAGCATCTCACTCCTTCATTTCTGAAAGCTATGCTAACTTGCACAATCTGTCATTTTGTGATATGCCAACTCCGCTAGTCATCCAAACTCCTGGATCCAAATGGCAAACCTCTAGTGTAAGCCATGGTAACGAAATCCTTGTTGACAGACTTGTATTCCTTGCCTCACTCGTAGCCCTCAAGTCCTCAGATATTAACATCATCTTGGGTATGGACTGGATGATAGCTCATCATGCCAAGATTGATTGTTACACAAGATCTGTTCAGCTTACACACCCATCTGGCAAGATAGTCACTGTCTCCACTAGAGTTGCAAAGCGTCAGCTCTATGCTCTTAATACCAGCCCTCTTCCAGACCTTGAAGATATCCCGGTAGTCCGTGACTTTCCGGATGTCTTTCCAGAGGAACTGCCAGGTGTTCCACCTGACAGAGATGTAGAGTTCGTCATAGATCTTATCCCAGGAACAGCTCCAATCTCTAGGAGACCTTACAAGATGGCACCCTTGGATCTAGCCGAGCTTAAGAAACAACTTGATGAGTCCTTGCAAAAGGGTTTCATCCGTCCTAGTTCTTCTCCTTGGGCTTGCCCCGTCCTCTTCGTCAAGAAGAAGGATGGTACGGACCGGATGGTTATAGATTATCGTCCCGTTAATTTGGTCACGATAAAGAACAAATATCCGCTCCCCAGGATCAACGATCTGTATGATCAGCTCGCTGGATCCTCAGTCTTATCCAAGTTGGATTTGAGGTTAGGATACCACCAAATTAAGATCAGAAACGGGGACATTCCCAAGACAGCTTTTGTCACTCGTTATGGCCAGTACGAGTACACCGTCATGTCCTTTGGCCTAACCAACGCCCCAGCCACATTCTCCCGCTTGATGAACTCGATCTTCATGGAGTACTTAGATAAGTTCGTCGTGGTTTACCTTGATGATATTCTTATTTACTCGAAGAACGAGGAAGAGCATGCCGAACATCTTAGACTTGTGTTAGAAAAACTCAGAGAGCACCGCCTTTATGCCAAGTTCTCCAAGTGTGAATTTTGGTTGCTAGAAGTGACCTACCTAGGCCACGTAATCTCTGGTAAGGGCATTGCTGTCAATCCCGAGAGAGTTCAAGGCCGTTCTCGATTGGACTCCACCTGAGACCGTTAAACAAGTTAGGAGTTTCCTTGGTTTAGCCAGCTATTGTCGCCGCTTTGTTGAAAACTTCTCCAAAGTAGCCAAACCCCTCACGGAACTTCTCAAGAAAGATAAAAAGTTCGAGTGGTCCCCACAGTGTGAGTACAGTTTTCAGGAACTGAAAAGACGCCTGACTTCTGCTCCCATACTTGTGCCACCGGATTTCACTAAAGACTTTATTATCTACTGCGACGCCTCACGACAGGGACTAGGTTGCATTCTTATGCAGGATCGTCATGTGATTGCCTATGCATCTCGACAGTTGCATCCACATGAGGGTAATTATCCTACACATGATCTAGAGCTTGCAGCCGTAGTCTATGCACTCAAGACCTGGCGACATTACCTCCTTGGTAAACGTTGCGAGATCTACACCGATCACCAGAGTCTCAAGTATATCTTCACCCAACCGGATCTGAACCTTAGGCAAAGACGTTGGTTGGAGTTAATCACAGATTATGGTCTAGGGATTACCTACACCCCAGGCAAAGCCAATGTCATGGCTGATGCTCTAAGCCGTAAATCCTATTGCAACAATTTCATGTTGCAGCAAGGCCAACCACTTCTCCATGAGGAATTCTGTAAGCTTAACCTTCACATGGCTCCTCATGGATTCCTTTCTACCTTGGTGGCGAAACCTACCCTTGAAGATCAGATCATCTCTGACCAGAAGTTTGATAGGGGTGTTATCCGCATTAAGAAAAACATTAAGAAGGGAGTTGGTGGATGTTTCTCTATGGATGATCGTGGTGTTGTTTTCTTTGAGAATCGCTTGGTGGTTCCCAAGAATCAACATCTGCGACAATTGATTCTTAAGGAGGCGCATGAATCTCCTCTCACAATTCATCCCGGTAGCACTAAGATGTATCAGGACCTACGCCAGAGGTTCTGGTGGACTAGGATGAAGAGAGAAATCGCTGAGTTCATTGCTAAATGTGACGTTCGTCGTCGCGTTAAGGCAGAGCATCAGAGACCTGCTGGCACCCTTCAGCCTTTAGCTATTCCTGAATGGAAATGGGATAAACTTGGTATGGACTTCATCACCGGCTTTCCCAGGACCAAAAGAGGGAATAACACTATCTTCGTAGTCGTTGATCGTCTTTCCAAAGTGGCTCACTTCCTTCCTGTTCGAGAGAGTATCACCGCTAGTCAGCTTGCTGACTTATACATTTCTCGAATAGTATCACTCCATGGTGTTCCACTAGAGATCAATTCAGACCGTGGCAGTCTTTTCACTTCTCATTTCTGGGAGAGTTTCCAAACTGCCATGGGAACCCATCTTTCCTTCAGTACCGCTTTCCACCCTCAGTCGAGTGGTCAGGTGGAATGGGTCAATCAAATTCTCGAAGACATGCTTAGAGCTTGCGTTATCTCATTCGGTATGGATTGGGAGAAATGTCTTCATTTTGCCGAGTTTGCTTATAACAATAGCTATCAATCCAGCCTCAAGAAAGCTCCTTTTGAGGTTCTCTATGGACGAAGATGTCGAACACCTTTGAACTGGTCAGAAACCGGTGAAAGACAATTCTTTGGACCGGACATGATCCAGGAGGCAGAAGAGCAAGTTCGCATCATTCGTGAGAATTTGAAAACAGCCCAGTCTCGTCAAAAGAGTCAGTATGATCGTCATCATAAGGATATGACTTATGAAGTTGGTGAAAAGGCTTACCTTCGGGTTACTCCCTTGAAGGGTACCCATCGTTTCGGTATCAAGGGCAAGTTGGCTCCTCGTTACATTGGTCCTTTTCGTATTCTCGCTAAACGAGGAGAGGTTGCCTACCAGTTGGAACTACCCCCACATCTTTCTCGAGTTCATGATGTCTTCCACGTCTCTCAACTCAGGCGTTGCTTCTCGGATCCCATCCGCGGAGTGGACCACGAAACGCTTGATCTCCAAGATAACCTCACATACCGAGAGTACCCGGTTCGCATTCTTGATCAAGCCGAGCGTGTTACCCGACGTCAGAACATCAAGTTTCTCAAAGTTCAGTGGTCTCATCATTCCGAGAGAGAAGCTACTTGGGAGCGAGAAGATCGTCTTCGACTGGAGTACCCCGCTTTCTTTCCGTCGACCCCTGAATCTCGGGACGAGATTCTTTCAAGTGGGGGCGAGTTGTCACATCCCTAGTCTGGTATGACCTAGACTAGCTAGTCATTTGTGCATCATGTTTAAAATTCATTTAAATTTGAAATGAGGATTGGTGGAACCCTCAGAATCATTTTTGAAAATGACGCAAATAAAAATTTCTCCAAAAGGGTCCAAGAAAATGCTCATGTTGCTCTCTGAAAATATTGGACAGAGATAAAAATCAAACCAATATTTTTAGGAGCTCATGGATATTTATTTTGGCCATTTGGATTAATGCATAAATATTTGCATTGGAAATATATTGTTATATATATTAATATATGTCCAAAAATTAAGCCATTTATAAAGGAGCTCTGGAATAATATAGCTAGCTCCTGCAAAAATTGGCATAAGGTAATTAAATGATTTCATATTTTAATTAAATCAAAACAAATGTCAGAAAAAATTAGAAAACAAAAATAAAAGAGGGAGACTTACCTGGGCCTCCTCCCTGTGCAGCCCAGCAGCAGCAGGCCGGCCCAGCCAGCAGGCGGCCCAGCCCGCCTCCTCCTCTGTCGTCTTCTCCCCCTCGCCAAGTAGCTGCGTGCCGCGCCGCGCCACCTCCTCCCTCTCTGCCTGCCTGCCCTCTCCCCTCCTCGTCTGGATGCCCCGGGAGACGCCACCCCCCCCGTACCCTCTCACTCTCTCTCGTTCCTTCCCCCCTCCTCTGCTCTCTCTCTCGCGCGCAGCCGAGCGGAGCTCATCGCCGCCGTCCACCGTAGCCGTAGCCACCGCCTCCCCCTCGCCTCCCCGACACGCTCCCCAGATCCGCCGCGACCCCCTCTACCTCCTCGTCGAGCCACGCAAGACGGAGCACCCCGTGGAGCCGTCGCCGTCGCCAACTTCGCCTCCGGCCGCCGTGGATCCTCGCCGTCCATTCGGGAGCTACCGGGCATCCCCGACCTCGCCCTCGCGCTCGCTGGTCTCGCTGTGAGCCCCCGCACCGAACCTCCCCCTCCCCGATGCCGATTTCTTCCTCCAACCGCGGGCTCCGTCGAGCCCGAGAGCTCATCGCCGCCGGCCACGAGGTCGCCGCGGCTAGAGCCCCCACACGTCGCGTCTGAGCACGCTGTCGTCCTCGGCGCGTTCCCAGGAACACAGAGCACCTACCCACTCTTCCTCCCGTGCACCATAGCGCTCCGTCCCTCTTCACCGAACTCCGGCCGCCGCCCCGAGCTTTGCTCCGGCGAGCTCCGGCCTCCCCAGCTCCTCCCACCTGCCCCTCCAGATGCGCGAGAGCCCGGGCTACGCCTCGGTGCTCTCCGACGCCGTCCCCGTGGCCGGTATCGCGGACGCCGCCGCGTCCAGAGGTCGCCGCCGATGACCTCGCCGGCCTGACGGGTGGGCCCCGTCGGCCAGGTGATTAGCTTAGTGCTAATAACCGTTAACTAACCCCCCCTAACACTGACAGTGGGCCCCAGCGCCACTAACTTTTAATTAGGATTAAACTAACCTCGGTTAAACCCCCCTGTCACTAACGTGTGGACCCCACACATCAGGTTTGACCCCAGTCAGCCGCAGTTGACTGCTGACGTCGTGCTGACGTCATGCCGGCGCAATATATATTTTCTGGAATTAGAATAAATCAGGAAATTCCAGAAATTGATTTAAACTTCAAAAATTCATATCAAATCAACCGTAGCTCAGATTAAAATAATTTATATATGAAAAATTATCAGAAAAATGCAATCTATCCATCTGTACTAGTTTCATGCATGACAAACCAACTTATACATGCTGAATATGGGAAAACACATTATGGCATATTAAGAGACTTAATTTAGAATTGCATTTGAGCTTATGGTTCAAATGGACTTCAAACCAAATGATTACTAGTTGCATTAGCTCAAACAACATCACATCTTCATGCCATGTTCATGCATCATATTGTTGCATATGTTTGTGTATTGATTGCCGACACTGTTCCTTCTCGATAGGTCCTGCTCCGGAGCTGTTCCAGAGTACCTGTCTGTGAAGCAGTGCCTCCTTGTTGATTTACCAGGCAAGCAAACCCCCTTGTTCATTTCGATAAAACCCTACTCTCTCGCTCCTGCTCTCAGTTATTGCATTAGGACAACAACGATTCATCTGCTACTTTGTGCTGCGGTAGTTGAACCCATTCCTCTGCATGACCTGTCATTGCCACAGTAAATAGTTGAAACCCACTAGCATGTGTAGGAGTTGATTGCAGCCACTGATGTGTTCCTACCATGCTATGCCTGCTATTGCTTAGAGTTGTGTCAGGTCTGATTCATTGGGAATGAATTGGAGTGTTACGATATGTTCTGATGCTGAGAGTTAAGTGTGTGAACACGATTTGGTAAAGGTAGCGGTGAGAGGCCATGTAGGAGTACATGGTGGGTTGTCTCACTGGAACCGTCCTTAAGCACTGAGTTCTATGTATGTTGTCCAATGACTCGATACTACCACACATTGGGATCCTTAAGTCGCCCCTCTCGACTTATTAACCAACTTGATCTCTGTCCAGGAGTCGCAACTAGTTTCTGGTGTTTGTAGGTAGTGCTATTTTTCTACCAAGTGGCACCCGGCAGGGTGGGCTTGGGACAGACTAGGCACAGGTGGCACGGTGTACCAAGTGGCACCCGGATGGTGGGCTTGGGAACCCTGCTCACATCGTTTGGGGCCGTGAGCGACACCCCGGCCGGATCTCCTTGCGGATGGAACCCGAATAGGCGATAAACCTGGGCTAGAGTCTTGTGTGGTTAGTCAGGTCGTGGCCGACACCCTCGCCAGGCTTCCGCTTGAAGGTTGCCGAGATACATGACGTGTACATGGCGGTAAGTGGCGAGAGCGTGTGTGAAGAAGTACACCCCTGCAGGGTTAACATGATCTATTCGAATAGCCGGGTCCGCGGTTATGGACTTCTTGGATGCTTACATGGTACATAGACAACTTGAAGTGGATACTCTAAAATGCTCAAGACAAGTGTGAGTGCTATGGATGGCCTTCTCGTAGGGAGACGGGGATGAATCCATAGTAGTGTATTGTGTGGTGATTAGTGGACTCGTGTACGTTGTCTCACCTCAAGAGTTTCTGGTAGTCGTAGAACAGGATAGCCACAGAGTCAAAGCTGGCTTGCTGCAACTAAACCCCACATTACCCTCTTGATACAAATGCATGTATGATAGGATCTGATGTAAGTCTTGCTGAGTACCTTTGTACTCATGTTGCTTTATTTATGTTTTTGCAGCGGAAACTTCGGTCTTACTAGTGTTCTCATGGACTTCGACGAGTAGCTTGTACCTCAGCTACGATCTTGATCGGACGTTGTAGATAGTCAGGCTTTCAGCCTTTTTCATTTATAGATGTCTGTACTCAGACATGTAATGCTTCCGTTTGTTGCTTGATTGCTCTGAATGTTGGGTCGTGTGACCCCTGTTTGTAATAATGCTATGATGGCTCTTCTGAGCCTTATCTATATGAGTTGTTGAGTTATGCTGTGATGCCATGTTGTACAGCACATACTTGCATGTTATGCGTACGTGTAATGTGTATTGCTATGTGTGGGATCTGACTATCTAGTTGTTTATCCTTAGTAGCCTCTCTTACCGGGAAATGTCTCCTAGTGCTTCCACTGAGCCCTGGTAGCTTGCTACTGCTCCGGAACACTTAGGCTGGCCGGCATGTGTCCTTCTTCGATCATGTGTCTGTCCCTTCGGGGAAATGTCACGCGAGGAATACTGGAGTCCTGTTAGCCTGCTACAGCCCGGTTCACCGGAGTCCTGTTAGCCCAGTGCTACAGCCTGGATTCACCCGCTGATGACCGACACGTTCGATGCTAGGTCATGGATGCCTGTCCCTGTAAGTTAGTGCCACTTTGGGTTTACGACTAGCCATGTCAGCCCGGGCTCTTTATCATATGGATGCTAGCGACACCATCATATACATGTGCCAAAAGGCGCAAACGGTCCCGGGGAAAGGTAAGGCGACACCCGTGGGGATACCGTGCGTGAGACCGCAAAGTGATATGAGGTGTTACATGCTAGATCGATGTGGCATTGAGTCGGGGTCCTGACATATGTGTTGTGCCCCCTCCCTCATATATATAGGTGTGGGGGAGGGGAGGCAGCCAGGAGGCACCCCAAGGGTGGCCGCCGGCCCCCTTGGGCTCCTGCCCTGTGGCACCCCTCCCCCCCGCCCCCGCGTACCTTGTTTGCACAAGGGGGAGGGAAAGGGGAGGAGAGGGAAGGAAGGGGGAGGCTGACTCCCCCCTTTCCTTCTCTCCCGAAGGGCTGCGGCATTAGAAGGGGCACGCCAGCCCCTTGTGGGTTGGTGTGTCCTCCCCCTTTGGCCCACACTAGTTGTTGGGGCCTGCCATTGCGGGTCGCTTGAGAGGAAGATATGCGCACCTTATCATCATGTCAAAAAAATTAAAAAGATATTCTCGCATCACATAGACATCACAACCATCTTAAAAGAACAAAGAAAAAGCCTAGAAAAGCTTTTCTCGAAAGCCTCCCTACCATTTAAAAAACTCCAAAAAAAACATTCTCACCATGACCAACCAGCATGCAACACATGGCGTAGCTGGTTGACCACCATTATAGCGCCTCTTAATGGGTTTAATGGCCCATTAACCTCCCGGGGGTTCCTGAAACCCCTTCCGGTGATCCGATGACTACCCGGTATCTCCCGAAACTCTTCCGGTGTCCAAATAGCATCATCCTATATATCAATCTTAACCTCCGGACCAATCCGTAGCTCCTCGTCCTATTCGTGATCTCATCTGGGACTCCAAACAGCATTCGGTCACCAACTCATATAACACTATATCGTCAAGGAATGTTAAGTGTGCGGATCCTACGGGTTCAAGAACTATGTAGACATGACCAAGATACCTCTCCGATCAATAATCAATAGCGGAACCTGGATTCCCATATTGGTTCCTACATATTTTATGAAGATCTTTATCGGCCGAACCTTATGACACCATACGTAATTCCCTTTGTCTATCGGTATGTTACTTGCCCGAGATTCGATCATCGGTATCTTCATACCTAGTTCAATCTCGTTACTGGCAAGTCTCTTTGCTCGTTCCATAATACATCATCTCGTAACTAACTCCTTAGTTACTTTGCTTGCAAACTTCTTGTGATGTGTATTACCGAGAGGGCCCAGAGATACCCCTCTGATACACGGAGTGACAAATCTTAATCTCGATTCATGCCAACTCAACAAACACCTTTGGAGATACATGTAGAGCATCTTTATAATCACCCAGTTACGTTGTGATGTTTGATAGCACATAAGGTATTCCTACGGTATCCGGTAGTTGCATGATCTTATGGTCGAAGGAATATGTATTTGACATTAAGAAAGCAATAACAATAAACTGAACGATCATATGGTAAGCTAACGGATGGGTCCTGTCCATCACATCATTCTTCTAATGATGTGAGCCCGTTATTAAATGACAACACATGTCTATGTTAGGAAACGTTAACCATCTTTGATCAACGAGCTAGTCTAGTAGAGGCTCACTAGGGACACAATATTTCGTTTATATATCCACACATGTATTTAAGTTTCCGATTGTAGCGACAATACCTCAAACAGTCTGATCTCTGTGCATCAGTGTCATCCCTGGATCAGTAATGCTGACACGCACAGTACTCGAAGGATTTATAACAGAGTAGCAATCACACACTTATTACATCGAATGTCTCAAAAGAGAACTTATTACAATAAATATGGCTTGAGGCCATCTAATAACGATAATAGCGGAAGGCTTGGAAGATAAGAAAGTCCATCAACTCCAATGGCATCACTGAGTATAAGACCACGACCTAAGGCACCTTACTCGTCCTCTGAAAAGTCTGCAACATGAATGTTGCAGCCCGAAAACGGGTCAGCACATGGAATATGCTGGCAATGAAACACATAGAGAGTAATGAACAGAATAATGCTATACTACATGCATATATGGCTAGTGGAAAACTCTATGTTACAGTTTTCAATAAAGCCAATTATTCCCTACTACAAAGGAATAAATTTTATTTAACTATCATGGTGGTTGTTAACATTGAGAAGGTTCACCCAACTCAATCCCAATTAAGCATAATCATTAAACCCAACAAATTAAATTAAAGTAACATGATGAGATTCACATGAAAATCCAAGTACTAGATACTCAAAACGTCCATAACCGAGGACACGGCTAACCATGATTAGTTTGTACACTCTGCAGAGGTTTGAGCACTTTCCCCACAAGACTCGATCTCCTCCGTTGGAATTCTCGCACTACAAGGTGTTTGAGAAACGGATGGTCGAGACATAGTCTTTCATAACCGTTTGCACCTTAAGATCGGGTAGACAGTTACACCTACTTTCCCCTACATCTGCTAGTCTACCACTATAAGAGTTCACATGACTTAATCAACTATTCTAGAGCCCATAGTAGCTTGCGCCTGCACACGGAAGTTTCTAGCATGAATAATCTCATGGTCCCTTTGAGCCTGGGTGGCGGTCCATCAAAAAAACAGGCAATCACCGGGTTCCCCAGGTGCCTCAATCCACCCAGATGTGTATTAAAGTTGCCACCTTAAATAAACCATTAAATAACAATCTCACATCTGTCATGGATACACTCACCCAATCCACGTCTACTAGCATAGCATGGCAATATAAGCAAACATAGAAGTAACTCCCAAAGGTTTGATAATAAAACAGGTAATAGGTACTACCTCAATCTACTTCCCAAAACCCACAGTTTAAAACAGATCCTAATCATGCAATTGTTTGAGGGTTGATCTAATTCAATAAAACTGGGTAGTAAAGAGGTATGATCAAAGTGTTACTTGCCTTGCTGATGATCCGTGAAACCTAGAGATTTGAAGTAGCAAGCGGCGCACTCCGGGTACTTTATCGCAAACAAACAAGCATGCAATAAGCACTCAACTAATGCACAGGTAAAACTCAAATAAGAGATCTAACCAGAAAGTTCAACTTAAGAACTCCGGTTTGCAAAAAGAATCAAATCAACTGAAGCAACAAAAGTCAAACGGCGAAAGAAACAAGCTTCTTTTACTAATCTGGACCTAAGTCAAATTTTATAGTAGCAAAAACTTGTTTGAGTTGGTTAAATGGAAAGAGGGTTTCGAGACGAAACTCTAGGTGCTTGAATCGCCTGATTCCGATAAACTGACGAAAATTTATACTAAAATGAAAATCGGATCAGAAATTACGATCTGGAATAATCGCGGAAAATCTGAGAAAAAGAAAAACGGACGAACAGGCTATCGAACGAACGTTCGCTGTCTGCGACTAAACGACGAAAACCGTTCGTTAAAACGAATGTACGTATGAACGTCCGTTAAATAACTAAACCGAGAAAAAACGACGAACCAAAAAAACAGATCTAGGGTTTTTAAAAAAACCGAACGGGTTTTTTTAAAAACGGCGACGCCGGCGGTTACCTCGTTGGGTCCGACGGGACTCGGGGCTCCGGCGGGGCGGGGAGGCGGCGGCGGCGGCGGCGGAGGTGGCGCACGGTCGGCGGTGGCGGCGGCGGGCGCGGCACACGGCGGCGGCTACTGCTGCTGCTGCGGGCGGGTGACGGCGGGGCGGCGGGGTATTTAAGAAGGGGGTGCGTCCGACTTGGGAGAGGGGGGACCCCGGGCGGCGGCGGCGGCGCTGACCCAGACTCCGACGGGAGTCCGGCTCGGCCACGCTCGGGCGAGGCAGCGCGAGCAAGTGGGCCGGCTGGGCCTTCGGCCCAGTTCGGTCCGCGGGAAAAGATTTTAAAAAAAAAATTCCGCCAAAACTAAAATAAATCCTAGAAAATAAAATAAAACTCCAAAAATGCCCAAAAAAAATTCGCCATCTAAATAAAATATTTAGGACGAGATGAACATTTTCTTGGCCCTAAAATGCAGTTTTAAAAAACGTGCAATTTTCCTAAATTCAAATAAAATAGCGAAAAACTCCGAAATAAAATATTATTTGATTTTATCATTAAATCCTCAATATATTTTTATTTTGGGAAAGTCATTTTATTCCCTCTCTTTTATTTTTGTAATAGAAATATTTGAAGATAAAATAAATAAAATCAAATGATCCTATTTTCAAAATTTGAGAAAACTCAAATATGAAAATAACGAAATCCCCAACTCTCTCCGTGGGTCCTTGAGTTCCGTAGAATTTCTAGGATCAAGCCAAAATGCAATAAAATATGATATGCAATGATGATCTAATGTATAATATTCCAAATTGAAAATTTGGGATGTTACAAACCTACCCCCCTTAAGATGAATCTCGCCCTCAAGATTCGGGTTGGCTGGAAAATAGGTGAGGTTGGTCCTTCAGTAGATCTTCCTCTCGCTCCCAGGTGGCTTCATCCTCGGTGTGGTGGCTCCACTGAACTTTGCAAAACTTGATAACCTTGCGAGTGACTCGGCTGGCATATTCGAGAATCTTAACGGGTTTCTCCTCATAGGTCAAATCCCTATCCAGCTGAATCACTTCCAGTGGCACTGTATCTCTCAGTCGTATCTCAGCCATATCCGCATGGCACTTCTTCAACTGAGATACGTGGAACACATCATGAACTCCTGACAATCCTTCGGGCAATTCCAACTTGTACGCAACTTCTCCCATACGCTCCAAAACTTTGTATGGTCCTACAAAACGTGGCGCTAACTTTCCCTTAACTCCAAAACGCTTAACTCCTCGAAGTGGAGATACATGAAGATAAACTTTGTCTCCGACTTCATAAACTGTCTCCTTGCGTTTTGAATCTGCATAGCTCTTCTGCCTGGTCTGGGCTACCTTGAGCCTATCGCGAATCAACTTCACCTTCTGTTCAGACTCTTTAATCAAATCTGGCCCAAACAACTGACGGTCTCCAACTTTGTGCCACAATAACGGTGTCCTGCACCTCCTTCCGTACAAGGCTTCGGAAGGGGTCATCTTCAAACTACATTGATAACTGTGGTTGTAAGCGAACTCCGCATACGGCAAATTCTCGTCCCAACTAGATCCATAAGCTAGCGCACAAGCTCTCAACATGTCCTCCAAAATTTGATTGACTCTCTTGGTCTATCCATCTGTCTGCGGATGAAAGGCTGTACTAAACTCTAGCCTGGTACCCAAAGTTTCATGCAACTGATTCCAGAACTTTGAGGTAAACTGGGTTCCTCTATCTGATACAATGCTCCTCGGAACTCCATGCAGACATACGATCCTGGTCATGTATATCTTTGCCAACTTAGCACTGGTGTAAGTGGTCTTCACTGGGATAAAATGAGCTACCTTCGTCAAATGATCGAGTACAACCCATATTGAGTCATAGCCTGAACGAGTCCTGAGCAATCCTGTGATAAAATCCATGCCTAGTTTATCCCACTTCCATTCGGGTATCAGCAATGGTTGTAGCAATCCTGCTGGTTTCTGATGCTGTGCCTTTACTCTCTGGCATACATCACAAACTGCTACGTACTCCGCAATATCTTTCTTCATTCCGGTCCACCAGAAAGTGTCCTTCAAATCCAGATACATCTTGGTATTTCCTGGGTGAATTGAGTGTGGCGAATCATGGGCCTCCTGCAGAATTAACTTCCTGATCTCCGGGTCATTAGGCACATAAACGCGGTCCTCAAACCATAAGGTATCGTGCTCATCCTCACGAAATCCTTTAGCTTTTCCTTTGCTCATCCTCTCCTTTATAGCGGCAGTCTCCTTGTCGGTCTTTTGAGCTTCTCTGATGTTATCCATCAAAGTAGACTGAATCTCCAATGCTGCTACATAACCTCTCAGAACTATCTCCATACATAGCTCGCGAAGATCCTCGGCTAACTCCTTTGGTAACTCTCCGGTCAAGAGTGTGTTGACATGGCTCTTGCGGCTCAATGCATCGGCTACTACGTTAGCCTTTCCAGGGTGATAATGCAATCTCATATCATAATCCCTGATGAGCTCCAACCATCTCCTTTTCCCGAGATTTAACTCCTTTTGCGTGAAGATGTACTTCAAACTCTTGTGATCCGTGTACACCTCACAATGATTTCCGATGAGAAAATGCCTCCATGTCTTCAATGCATGCACTACGGCTGCTAACTCCAAATCATGTGTAGCATAATTCAACTCATGGGGCTTAAGTTGTCCTGAGGCATATGAAGCAACTCTTCCCTCCTGCATAAGTACTGCTCCAAGTCCTCAACATGAAGCATCGCAATACACCTCATAATCCTTGCGCTGATCTGGCAAAATCAACACTGGCGATGTAACCAAATGTTTCTTCAACTCCTGAAAACTGGCCTCACATTCCTCAGTCCATTTGAATTTGGTGTCCTTCTTCAACAACTCCGTTATGGGCTTTGCAATCCTTGAGAAATTCTCAATGAACCTCCGGTAGTATCTTGCAAGTCCAAGAAAACTCCGGATCTCTCCAACTGTCGTTGGGGCTTCCCAATTTGTCATAGTGACAACTTTGGTGGGGTCTACTGTTATTCCTTATCCGGATATAACATGTCCAAGGAATCCAACTTCCTTCAACCAAAATTCGCACTTACTGAACTTGGCATATAACTGATATTCTCTGAGCTTCCCAAGTACCAAACGCAAATGCTCCTTATGCTCCTCTTCATTCTTCGAATAGACCAAAATGTCGTCAATGAACACCATGACGAACTTATCCAAAAACTCCATAAACACCTTGTTCATCATGTTCATGAAATAGGTAGGTGCGTTAGTCAGACCAAATGACATAACGGTATACTCATACAGCCCGTACCTGGTGGTAAATGATGTCTTAGGTATATCCTGCTCTAGAATCTTCAATCGGTGGTATCCTGATCGCAGTTCGATCTTGGAAAATACCTTAGCTCCTTGCAACTGGTCAAACAAATCATTGATCATAGGCAACGGGTACTTGTTCTTGATTGTCACTTCATTCAATCCTCGATAATCAACAACCATCCTCAATGATCCATCCTTCTTCTCCACTAGAAGCACTGGCGATCCCAAAGGTGACGAACTTGGGAGAATATAGCCTTTATCCAGTAATCCCTTAATCTTCTTCTTAATTTCCTCCAAATCTTGTGCGGGCATCCTGTACGGTCTCTTAGATATTGGCCTTGTGCCTGGCAAAAGCTCAATCAAAAATTCAATGTCTCTGTCCGGTGGCATGCCTGGCAACTCCTCCGAAAATACATCGGGGAAATCCTTCACCACTGGTACTTCCTCTTGTACAACTCCGGATAATGAATTCACTTGAGTCCTCTTCGGCTCATGCCGTGATACATACTTGATCCTTCTCCCTTATGGGGTGGTAAGCAAAATCGACTTACTGGCACAATCGATGTTTCCTCCATACATCGATAGCCAATCCATACCCAGAATCACATCCAAACCTTGCGATTCTAAAATGATTAAATCCGAGGGGAAAACATGCCTACCTATGCTCAATGGCACTTGAAAACATCCTTGGTTGGCCATATACTCCGCTCCTGGTGAGCTTACTAACATAGTTGTTCTAAGAACTTTGGTGGGCAGTTTATACTTATCCACAAATCCCCTTGATATGTATGAATGTGATGCACCAGTATCAAAAAGAACGATTGAAGTAAATGACTTAACCAAAAACTTACCTATTACTGCATATAGCTGGGCTTCAACCTCCTCCACGTTAACGTGGTTCACCTGTCCCCTGTTGAAAGGGTTCGGCTTCTTCCCAGAGCTTCCATTACCATTTCCATTCTTAGCTTCAGGACATTCATTGGCATAATGTCCAGTCCTCTGACACTTATAGCAAGTGACTTGGCTCAGATCCCTCTTGGCTGGGGTTGATGGGTTGGTACAGTTATGGCTGTTGCTTCCTCCATTCCCATTACCATTCTTGGGGCCACTATGATTGTGCGAGCTCCCTCCTCCATGGGTATGCTGAAAATGTCCTCCCGAATTCGGGGTAAAACGAGGCTTCTGCTGAGCTCCAGAATTGTACTTCCCTTGTCCATACTTCCTCTTACGGTTGTCAATCTGTTGTTGTTTCCCTTCAATCATGAGAGCTCTATCTACCAACTCCTGCTGGTTGTTGAAGGTTGCTATCATCAACTGCATGCTCAGCTCATCATTCAGTCCTTCCAGAAACTTCTCTTGCTTAGCTACATCCGTAGCAACGTCATTTGGGGCATAACATGCAAGCTTACTAAAGTCATCCACATACTGGCCAACAGTACGTCCTCCTTGGCGTAAGTTTCAAAACTCACGCTTCTTCATGGCCATAGCTCCTGCTGAAACATGGGCAGTATGGAAAGCCTGCTGAAACTGGTCCCATGTGACAGTATCGATAGGATAAGTGACTGTGAAATTCTCCCACCATGATGTTGTGGGTCCATCTAGCTGATGTGCGGCAAAACGCACCTTTTCCGCATCCGTGCATCCTGAAGTGGTCAACTCCCTTCCCGTCTTGCGGAGCCAATCATCTGTAACTATCGGCTCGGTGCTACTGGAGAACACCACGGATTCAGTCTTAAGAAATGGGTTAAGTGATCAATAGGTGGTGGTGGCGGTGGGTTATTGTTGTTGTTGTTGTTCCCCTGATTCTGATTCTGGACTAGAAGCTGCATCAATGCATTCTGTTGCTGGATCAACTGAGTGTGCTCTGGTGGGAAAGCAAATCCATTGTCACATCTCGGAGGCATCTGATGGTTTAGAAAAGATGAGAATACATAATAGAATGAGGTCTAGAGGGAAAACACTACCCATATGAACATGAGACAAAAAGAAAATAATATCATTTCAATCAATTCAAGCAAGGGCATACAACGATCTAACTATCGTTACAAAACTGCTCGGACTATACTATATACATGGGGGAATACTACTAATGTTATGGTGGTCGACTAGAAAAAATTGATCGGTCGAAGACTCCATGATATCTGCTCCAGCTTCATCAACATAGTCATCATCGCTATCATCTGGGTCCAAGTCGGTGTCGTCGATGATGATATAGTTCTCCGGGCAAGTGAAATCATCGTCTTCTCCTCCAATCGCGGGAAATCCCATAAACACCTTTAGCTTCTTCTTCAGATCTTCATTCTTCTCCACGAGTGTTGTCATTTCCTCCTCATATCCATCGCGTGTAGACTTGAGTTCTTCCTCCAGCTCTGTGATCTTGGTCATAGCCTTCTTCAGATCTATCATGCATGCGCACATCTGATTCTCCTGGCGACGAATGTGTTGATTTAACTCCTGGATGAAAGCTACAATTGATCTATCCTTTCTGGTGCTGATCATCTCCCATTTCTCATCTCGGCGCCCACAAATCTGGTAAATAGTATCCTTGAGCTCCTTGTGGTAAACTTCTCCAACGCGTCCAATGGTGATGTGGGATGCCATGCTCTTTCCTAGACTCCAGGTTGGTGCATCGAAGGAAAACTCTATGTGCTGAGTGACGGGCATGAACATCCTTCCTAAAACTTGAACTTGAATCATCCAACGCTCCTCTTCGGGTAAAGTGGCGATGTAGGTCCCGGTGAAGCTAGGTACTCCGATGTTCAGGTACTTAGTGACTTCCTTCAAGTGGCGTCCAAAGGGTGTATCTTCATCCGGTTGCGTGAACTTGTTCCTTGCATCCGCCATTCCTAAAAGAGTAGAAAAGATGAGGTTTCAAAAATGAGAAGAGAGGGTAGTGATCTAGGGTTTTAGCTTAGTGATCGTGTCCTACAGTCAATGTGTGCTCTGATACCATCTTGTAGCAACCAGACCTCAAACAGTCTGATCTCTGTGCATCAGTGTCATCCCTGGATTAGTAATGCTGACACGCACTGTCGTGGAATTAACACGTCAGATGTCCTTAGTGTGAGGACTTAGTCGTGAGGCCAACGCATCTATGTGGTAGCTTGAGAGGGGTTGAGCGGAATCGAGAGATGCAACGCAAGACAAGGGTTTAGACAGCTTCGGGCCCCGGGAAACATCATTCGGTAACAACCCTACATGATGTTTGAGGCTAGATCTCATTATCATCATGAGGGAGTCGCCGTAAACCGGCTTTCCTCTAGTTGTGTCTAGCCCTAGAGATTGTTTCTTGCTTGTCCCTCTTTGGGGAGCCCTGCCCCTCTTTATATAAGTTAAAGGGGCAGGTTACATCTAGAGTCCATCTCGGACTAAGACTTAAACTATTTTGACTTCCCTTCCTGGGCTTCTTAACGTCTGTCGGTTTAACATTGCCTGCCGGTTTAACATTGTCTGCCGGTTTAACATTGTCTGCCGGTTTAACATTGTCTGCCGGTTTAACATTGTCTACCGGTTTAACATTGTCTGCCAGTTTAAGATTGTACGTCGGGCTATCATCTGACTTAACTCCTGCCGGATTATCATCTGACTTAACACCAACCAGATTATCACCTGACTTAACACCTGCCGGTTTACCACCTGCCAGTTTACCGAGTCCCGGCCGGGTTACGACTCCGGCCGGGTCATACCGCAGGGTATATCCCCGACATTAGCCCCCAGTTTAATTTTGGATTTATCCATGTTAAACTGATCCTGAGCATCCTTAAATCCTTGTCATTTCCTTCTTCTAGAAAATCCGGTTTAATAGGCTAGCTTCATAATCAACTTGCTGACATTGGTTTCTCATAGAAAATATATTATGAAGAATAACTCCTTTGATTCAGCTACCAATGCTTAAAAACAATATTGGTCCTTGAAATACTCATCTGATCTTCAGCCGGTTTAAGAATGTAAAACTTGCCGGTTTAAGAATGTAGAACTTTGCCGGTTTAGAAATATTGATGGCACCGAATCATAACTGTTTGTTGACATCAGCTTTTGAAAACATACCTCTTATATACCCATCACTTGTAGCCCTCAAATCTTAAGAAGGTAACATAGTAATATCTTAAGATTTGCTTCAATATGAATGTCACATGCTTGAAGAAATCCAGTTTGTTCATCTCAATCACTAGTCAGAACTGAGTATTCCACATATGTAGCCCCCAAGTGTCGGGTTGTCAAGCTTGCAGCAACCTGGGACTTGTAATTTCCTGATGCTCATAAAAACTTCAACCACTGTAGCCCCAAAGGGCCGGATCATTATGCAATAATGAGCAGGGACTTTGTAAATATAATCATGTAAACTTTGAATAGCAATGGTGTAGCCCCCAAGGGCCGGCTCAGTAAGATAATATTGAGCTGGGACTTGATATATACTTCAATAAAAAATAACATCATATGATGTAACCCCATCATGGGGCTTGAATCCACGTCCACATGGTTAAGAGCCTTGTGTTTTACCAACTGAGCAGTGGACCCTTCAATATAATGAATAAAAAGCTTTGTACCTTGAATTGTTGACAGGAGCAATTGGTAGCCCCCAAGGGCCGGCTCATTACAATGTGATGAGTCGGGTCTTCAATAAGATGAGCAAAAAATGACTTTGCATTAGCCCCCAAGTGTCATGGTGCATGCTTGCAGCGACATGAGACTTGTGTATTTGATGTAATCCCAACTTAAATAATGTAGCCCCCAAGTGCTGGGTCGTAAGCCTGCGGTGACTTGGGACTATTCCTTTGTAGAATAAATCATACCCATTGATAAAATAATATCCAGTGCGCTGAAGCGACTTTGAAAACCTCAATCATAATATTGGTTATTGATAACCATAATAAAAATCCAGCCATGTTGGCTATTTGAATAATATACCCAATGATTTATAAGCGCATGATTCCAATGGCGCAATCCAAATATATACTGGCGACTTATAGTCCAAAGCCAGGCCGGGTCAATAAACACCAGATGATAAGTGATTATGTACTGACAACTTGTAGTTGAAAGTCGAGCCGGGTTAATGAACACCGGGTTAATTTGATGACTGATAGTCATGCCGGGTCAAAAGACACCGGTTCAACATAAAATTTTATCAAAAGAGAAAAATCTTGACAAAGGCAAATCAAATAAAACTTGTAGTCGAGGCTTTTCAAGGGCTGCCAGGCCGAAATTCGAGGCTTTTCATGGGCTGCCAGGCCGCTGAGTTAAACCATTTTGCAAAGCCTTTTAAGATGGGCCTCCAACTAACCAATCGTCGTTTTAACTTTGAAAAGTTCAGGGTCTGTATATGATTGACTTGCCAAACATTCGGCGGGTCATGCCAGGATTACCTGGATAGGAGTGGCTTACTTGATGAAGGCAGGTTAACCCGGGGTTTTAGGTGAATACACCAAGCTTCCAAGCCGTGGGTCGATACCCAATTACAAGGGTCCTTTCAAACTCTTTGTTGCTTTGCACAAAGAGCCCCCAAGTAACTTTGTGAGCTGTGCTCAATGGGTGCCTATGTTTGAGTTGTGCATAGCAACAAGACTCTCTTTGGCCCCTTGGGTGTGAAGCTCCTAAGCTTTGTTGTGGCGTGATAGCCGGATTAATGGACAGAACTCCGCTTTGTCAGCTGAAGCCCCCATGTAACCAATAATATGATAGCCAATAATGCGGGATACCCATGTTTGAACCGTGCATCATGGCAACAGGTCCTCTTTGGCAACCTTTAACTTTTTGCAAGAGATAACTTTTTTCTTGAACCGGCACCTTAAACCGGAATCTTTATTTTCAGCCGGAATTTTTCTGGCGGCTTTTAAACTCGAACTTGCGAGAAGTTAATTATTTGAACTGGACATTCTTAAACTGGATTTCAGAGCTTCATAGCTTTGTGGGAGAATAGATTTCCCTTGAACCGGATTGTAAACCGGATATTTGAGAGCTTCAGTGAGACTGACTCCCCTTGAGCCGGATTTTAAACCGGAATCCTTTCTGATGACCCGAAACTTCTTCCTTAAGCCGGGATTCTGTAACTGTCATATCCTTTCTAAGCCGGAAATTTTCTGACAGCCTTTAAACTTTCATAAATATAACAATAGCCTCCGGGACTGGGTTATCTTTACCTCCATCGTCCTGGGGTTCTTAAATTTGCTGAAACTGGCAAGATTTGCTGAGTCATGTCATCGTAGCCCCCGAGTCTCAAAGGTGACTCGAGGAGTTGGCTTGAGACTCTCCATATTTGACTGTGATATAAACCGGCATAGCTTATATATCATTGGTGTTGATAGCACGGTGTGAGTCCACAGAAGGTTGAGGTGACTGCGGCGGGTTATAAATGATCACGTGTGAGCCATGTCAGCAACTCGGCCAATGGTTCCTTCCAACTAGCGATTTGAAGGTAACCAAACTGTAGTGCAGCGATTTGTGCGCATGTCCATTAAACCATCCAGCGCAGACAGTTGAACGATAATTTGCCTCCAATTTGTTGGAAGAAAACCGGGCTACCCAAGCAGTGACTCGCTTTTTATTCAATATATAGCTCATGCAAACAGATGCGGCCCGGTATGTTGATGTAGACCAGGTCACGAGAGACGAATGACAAAGACGACCACAACATCAGAAGCAGCTCGGACAGATGAGTCGACCGCGGCATTGTAAGCCGGCGCGGACGAACGAGTTAATTCCCAGGGACGGTCCGGGTGCAATGTTGCTAGTACGTGCTTCATGTCCGTGCTATAAACCACATTTGTAGTGAATAGTTGTCCTGCGTACAAAAAATACAGCAGGGTGGAGTAGTTGTTTGTCGAAGGAAATCAACATGTACTTAACAAAATATGTAAGATAAATATCACCTGATATTTAGATGACAGATCATCATTATATGGCGTCTGTAGATAACCAATAACTTTTGTGTTGATCCTTTCACGGGACTTGCCAGAGTTCGATGTAGTTCGTATAATCTTCACTCCAAGAAATTGGGGCATATTTATCCTCGGGAATGCCTCGTATATCTTCTGATATGATCAAAAGTTTTTTTTCAACACTTAACCACTTTGACTTTTCTTCTGTTGTTTCCATCAGCGCAGGGGCGTAGGAAGGGAGCAGCCTGCAGGGCCAGGGCGGCCGATTCAGAAGCAAGTCACTGGCAAGGCCGCGGCGTAGAGCAGTTTGCAGGCGAACGGCAAGCTGAGGCCGACGAGGTGTGTGGGGCGGCTCACGAGCAGAGGCATCAGGCGGCTCGTGATGCGGGATCTAGCATAGAGGGAGGACGGTTCACCGGGGCTTGGCGGGTCAACAGGGCGTGTTACAGTGAAAGCAAGCAGAGGCGCTCTGGAGGAATCCCGGCGCGGATATATGAGCGTTGACCAGCTCGGCAGTACAGGCTTGCATGAAAATACAGCCCAGTTCAATCATAGCATCTCGTGCTTCTTCAGTCCATGCATCGTACCATTACCCTTTAAATGCTTCAATAAGAAAGTCCATGCAATATCCATGACAACTGTCAGGCAACACCGATGGTATCTTGTTGGAGATCACACGTAACAATCCATCGCTGTGTCCCCAAACGATGACCTTTCACGGTTTCAGCTTCACAGGTGTGTTTCAGATAGGCCCGGCGGGTTCCGGTAGCGGAGGCCGCAGCCCATGGTGGAACGGCTCAGTGCTCACTTCGGCGGTGAGGCAGATGAGGCTGCAGAAGCAGAGGCCAGCGGTTTAAGCGCGAGTACAAGTAGTTTGGCGGTGAGCGACAGTAGAGCCGGTTTAGAGCGGGTGACGAGCCGACGGCTACTTCCCTCAGATGGCGATGGTTCAATGTAGAGGAGCGAGCTGGTAGCAGACAGGCGGGCAACTTGCGATACGAGAAACCCGGTGCGGAGACTCGCGTACAAACGGAGGGGCGTCGACCGCGACGATGGCATAGGCGGGTCGACAGATGCTGGATGATGCTTAAGTGCTGATTGAGATGCATGTTAATGTTTGTAGCGCCTTTTGACCTGTGTAATAACTCAATCTGAAAGTGATTTCTCAGCCAACAGATAATCCATAGATGATTAGCACTGCGTAAAACGTGCACGTCTTTGAACTTGTCCAGGTCATAACCCTCTTTAGTAGACCATAATTGTGCATTTGAAAAGTTTGCTTCTCCTCAAGAATTAGCTGGCTTCAGCCTATTATATTTATCTGAACACATGCAGCAGCGCTCTGACCACTGCTAATCGGAGTAGCAGCAATTTTTCTTCTTCTTTCTTTTTAGCTGTGTGTATCCTCCTCCGTTCTATCCATCCATCGAGAGGTGTCTTGCCGCGATACGTTCCTGTCTCTGTATCCTGCACCTCGAGGACGCAGGGCCGACTGCTTTGGCGATTCGGGGCCAGTGGTTTGATGAGGCGGCGCGTTGCCGGGTCAGGTGGCAGCTCGAGGATGCGGTTGTTCAGCACGGGGGCGGTTTAAGGATGAGCGACGGGGTGGACCGTCGGCGGGAGCAGCTCGAAGGCACCGCGGCGAGGTAAACCGGGTGCTTAGAGCGGCGCAGTCGCGGGGGCGACTCAATACTGTCGGTGGCTCACGGTGGCGGAGGCGGATGAAGCCATGGAAGCAGAGGCCAGCGGTTTAGGCGCGAGGCCGGGCGGTTTGGCGGCAAGCGACAGCGGAGGCGAGGCCAGCCCCGGAAGCGTTGGCTCGGCGACTCGAGTGGAGGTGGCCGGTTGGAGGAGAACTGCAACAGTGACGAGGCCGCGGGCGTAGAAGCGGCAGCGCCGTCTCAAGGTGCGGCAGCGTTGGCCACAGAGGCCATGCCGGTGACTCGGAGCCGTGCAGCAGTGACTTGGAGTTGAAGGGCCACTACAATGGCTTAGAACTTGTCCATTTGACCATATTGGAGGTTGACGGAGATACAGAGGCCGTCTCGAAGCGTGCCGGTGGGGCGAGTCACGGCAACGCGGCGGCCCGGAAGTGAAACGAAGCGGCCAGCAGTAGAAGTGACCGGCCCAGGCCCGCGTACAGCCGAAGCGGTTCAGAACGGCGATGGCGACTTGAGGCAGCAACAACCAGCCGTGTTAACGTGTAACCATGGAGGCAAGCAGAGGCAGGCGAGCACCGCGAAGGCAACTTAGCACGGGGCCGCGGAGGTCGTTGGCCCGAGCAGATTGATCCGGGCGCAGGACGACGGGTCTGAGGTTGGCAGGCCTCGGCGCCTCTAGGCCATACAGGCAAACTGGTCGACTCGGCGGGACGGCTAGAGTGGCCCAATGCAAAGGCGCAGACGGCGGGTCACAGCGGGGTGAGATGACGACAGACGGGGCCGTTGGAGGCGATTTGTTGGCGTAACTTAAGAGCATCTCCAATAGCCGCGCTAAACTAGCGCCGCGCCGAAAAATAGGTCGTTTTAGCCCGCGCGCAATGCGTCAGGGCGCTCCAGCGGGCGCGCAAAAATGGCGCGAGCGCTAAAACGGGTTGGGCGCGTGGTCAAAAACACTTACCCGCGCGGCGTATTTCGGGCGCCCACTACAGCGCGCGGCACGCTCGAGCGCTCACGCCCGCTCTTCCTCTCGCGCTTCCACCCCCGATCGGCCGCGCCGCCGCCGCCCGCGCACCCCGGCGACCGTCTCAGGCTTCCCCGACCTATCCCCGCGCGCCCGCGATTCCGCCCATCCCCTCCTAGTACCGCCGGCGCCCGCGCGCCTCCGTCGTCCGAGGAACAGCGCCCGAGCGCTCGCTGCCGCGCCGCGCCCGCAAGGTGTTTGACAAAACGCCTACAAGGTATGTATTGCTCAAACTTCATGAATTTGATGCATGTTTTGAATTGTAGTTTTTATAGTATAGTATTGAACATTGTAGATGAGTTTGTCGTATGATTCTTCCGAAGAAGAATTTGATATGGAAGAGGAGGAGGATCTTGCAATGATCGTAGCTATGCATATCAATAAAAAAACGAAGCACGGTGGTTTGGTTATGGGTCGGGAGAAAATTTGGAGAGATAGGATTGATGCCCATAACAGATTGATGAAGAACTATTTCGTGGAGAATCCCACATACCAGGAGTCGTATTTTCATCGCCGGTTTAGGATGAGCACCGATTTGTTCAGGCGCATTGCAGAGAAACTAGCGAGCCATGACCGGTTTTTCCAGCAAAGGAGGAATGCCGCCGGAGAGCTCGGGCATAGCACTTTTCTGAAGGTGACAGCCGCTTTGCGTATGTTGGCATATGGTATCCCGGCTGATCTAGTTGATGATCATTTGGCTATGGGTGAGAGCCAAGCCATCATGTGTGTCAAGCGCTTTGCAGTGGGAATTGTGCAAGTGTTTGGCGAGGAGTATTTGAGATCTCCCACTGCTGAAGACGCTGCAAGGCTATCGGCGATGAACAAAGCGCGCGGCTTTCCTGGCATGCTTGGCTCAATAGATTGCATGCATTGGAGTTGGAAGAATTGTCCAAATGCATGGCATGGGCAATTCCACAGCCAAAAAAAGGGTTCCACTATAATCCTTGAAGCGGTGGCCGATCAGGAGACTTGGATTTGGCATGCATTCTTTGAAATGCCTGGATCTTTGAATGACATCAATGTTGTCAACCGGTCACCACTGATGAATAAGATTGCAAACGGTGAGTTGCCACCTGTGCAGTTTGTAGCAAATGGCCGTACGTACAACTATGGCTATTATCTAGCGGATGGCATCTATCCAAAGTGGCAAACCTTCGTGAAGCCGTAGAAAAAACCGGAAGGTAAGAAAAATCTTGATTTCCACAATGCTCAGGCGGCGGCTAGAAAAGATGTGGAGAGAGCATTTGGGATTTTGCAAGCCCAATTTGCTATTGTGAGAGGACCGGCAAGATTTTGGGATCAACAAATGCTTTGGTACATCATGCACGCTTGTGTGATCATGCACAACATGATCATCGAGAATGAGCGTGGCCAAGATTTAGACTACTCATAGTATGAGCTCTTGGGACATCCCGTGTGAGTGCGGCGGAGGGCTGAAAGGGTAGCCCGTTTTGTTGCCTCCTATCATGCCATTCGGCGTCCTGCAACGCACAATGAACTTCAGAATGATCTAATTGAAGAGTGGTGGGCATGGCATGGACGGCAAAGAGCATGATGATATCTGCACTCGACATTGTATTGTTCATGAACTATTTGTTGTGTTGTAATAATTTATTTGAACTATTTGTTGTTGTACTGAACGATAAACTATTTGTTTGAGTTGTAATGATTTATTTTGAACTATTTGTTGTTGATTTTTATTTTGTTTGTTTGATCATTTTTGCTCATCTTCTCTGAAATGTACATGTGGTTTGTGCGGCGCGCACGCTATATTTTTGCGCTCTGCTGGAGCGGCGCGCGCGCTGCATTATAGCACCGCTGCTGGAGCCAGCGCAGGCGGGCGCGCAAAACCAGCCGCAGCGCGCGCGCTAAACAGGTTTTTTGCGCGCGGCGCTTTGCGCGGCTGTTGGAGATGCTCTAAGGCTGTTCACAAGAGCCAACGAGAGGCAGGCGCAGGCCGGCACCGGGTTAGAGCGAGGTGGATTGCGGCCTACTGTGGCCTACAAGCGCAGACGCCGAGTTAGAGCCAAAAACAATAGGCGACTCAGAAGCGGCTAGGACTCGGCAATTTTAAAGTGGAGGAGACCAGCTAGGGCGGTTTGGAGGTACTGAGACCCGTGGTGCTTCCGAGACCGGCGATTTGGAGGTAGCGGCAGCTGTATGACAGATGCTTAATCTGTGAGGCAAATCATACAAACCGGTCCCGACTCGTAAAATGTTCCGCCGATAAGACTCCAAGCTGTTACATACTTTGACTCCAATCGAGTAGTACAGACGGTCCTATGACATGGCCTGGTTCCTTCCGATCAAAACACAGAGGATAAAGCTCATAGCAATTTTTGCGACGGACCGATGTCTTGTCTTCAACTTGGTTTTGCCGGGTCGTCTAGATGCAGCGTCTCATACCGCTATACAAATCCAACTCCCCACGTCTTACTGATGTACCTACGGGCGTCCGGCGGGTTACCACCGCTCCTGATGAAGATTCCAAACGAACCTTGAATCAAACTGATCGAGAGCTTCTCGATCCCCAAAAGAGATCCCTTCAAGAACTCAACACCACCGTGCGCAGGCCCCACGGTGGGCGTCAACTGTCGTGGAATTAACACGTCAGATGTTTTTAGTGTGAGGACTTAGTCGTGAGACCAACGCATCTATGTGGTAGCTTGAGAGGGGTTGAGCGGAATCGAGAGACGCAACGCAAGACAAGGGTTTAGACAGCTTCGGGCCCCGGGAAACATCATCCGGTAACAACCCTACATGTTGTTTGAGGCTAGATCTCATTATCATCACGAGGGAGTCACCGTAAACCGGCTTTCCTCTAGTTGTGCCTAGCCCTAGAGATTGTTTCTTGCTTGTCCCTCTTTGGGGAGCCCTGCCCCTCTTTATATAAGTTAAAGGGGCAGGTTACATGTAGAGTCCATCTCGGACTAAGACTTAAACTATTTTGACTTCCCTTCCTGGGCTTCTTAACGTCTGTCGGTTTAACATTGTCTGCCGATTTAACATTGTCTGCCGGTTTAAGATTGTACACCAGGCTATCATCTGACTTAACTCCTGCCGGATTATCATCTGACTTAACACCTGCCAGATTATCATTTGACTTAACACCTGCCGGATTATCATCTGACTTAACACCTACCGGTTTACCACCTGTCGGTTTACCGAGTCCCGGCCGGGTTACGACTCCGGCCGGGTCATACCGCGGGGTATATCCCCGACACGCATAGTACTCAATGGATTTATAACAAAGTAGCAATCACACACTTATTACATCGAATGTCTCAAAAGAGAACTTATTACAATAAATATGGCTTAAGGCCATCTAATAACGATAACAACGGAAGGCTTGGAAGATAAGCGAGTCCATCAACTCCAACGGCATCACTGAGTATAAGACCATGACCTAAGGCACCTTACTTGTCCTCTGAAAAGTCTACAACATGAACGTTGCAGCCCAAAAATGGGTCAGCACATGGAATATGCTGGCAATGTAACACATAGAGAGTAATGAACAGAATAATGCTATACTACATGCATATATGGCTGGTGGAAAACTCTATGGTTACAGTTTTGCATAAAGCCAATTTTTCCTACTACAAAGGAATAAATTTTATTTAGCTATCATGGTGGTTGTTAAACATTGAGAATGTTCACCCAACTCAATCCCAATTAAGCATCATCATTAAACCCAACAAATTAAATTAAAGTAACATGATGAGATTCACATGAAAATCCAAGTACTAGATACTCAAAACGTCCATAACCGGGGACACGGCTAACCATGATTAGTTTGTACACTCTGCAGAGGTTTGCGCACTTTTTCCCACAAGACTCGATCTCCTCCGTTGGAATTCTTGCACTACAAGGTGTTTAAGAAATGGATGATCGAGACATAGTCTTTCAGAAGCGTTTGCACCTTACAATCGGGTAGACAGTTACACCTACTTTCCCCTACATCTGCTAGTCTACCACTATAAGAGTTCACACGACTTAACCAACTATGCTAGAGCCCATAGTAGCTTGTTGCTGCACACGAAAGTTTCTAGCATGAATAATCTCATGATCCCTTTGAGCCTGGGTGGCGGTCCATAAAAAAACAAGCAATCACTGGGTTCCCCAGGTGCCTCAATCCACCCAGATGTGTATTAAAGTTGCCACCTTAAATAAACCATTAAATAACAATCTCACATCTGTCATGGATACACTCACCCAATCCACGTCTACTAGCATAGCATGGCAATATAAGCAAATGTAGAAGTAACTCCCAAAGGTTTTATAATAAAACAGGTAATAGGTACTACCTCAATCTACTTCCCAAAACCCACAGTTTAAAACATATCCTAATCATGCAATTGTTTGAGGGTTGATCTAATGCAATAAAACTGGGTAGTAAAGAGGTATGATCAAAGTGTTACTTGCCTTGTTGATGATCCGTGAAACCTAGAGATTCGAAGTAGCAAGTGGCGCACTCCAGGTACTCTATCGCAAACAAAAAAGCATACAATAAGCACTCAACTAATGCATAGGTAAAACTCAAATAAGAGATCTAACCAGAAAGTTCAACTTAAGAACTTCGGTTTGCAAAAAGAATCAAATCAAACGAAGCAACAAAAGTCAAACGGCGAAAGAAACAAGCTTCGTTTACTACTCTGGACATAAGTCAAATTTTACAGTAGCAAAAACTTTTTTGAGTTAGTTAAACAAAAAGAGGGTTTCGAGACGAAACTCTAGGCGCTTGAATCGACTGATTCCGATAAACGAGCGAAAAGTTATACTAAAACGGAAATCGGATCAGAAATCATGATCTGGAATAATCGCGGAAAATCCGAGAAAAAGAAAAACGGACGTACAGGCTAACGAACGAACGTTCGCTGTCTACGACTAAACGATGAAAACCATTCGTTAAAAAGAACATATGGACGAACGTCCGTTAAATAACTAAACCGGGAAAACCCGACGAACCGAAAAAATGGATCTAGGGTTTTAAAAAAAACGAACGGGTTTTTAAAAAAAATCAGTGGCAGCGGCGGCGGCTACCTCGTCGGGTCCGACAGGACTCGGGGCTCCGGCGGGGCGGGGAGGCGGCGGCGGCGGCGGCGAAGGTGGCGCGCGGTCGGGCGGCGGCGGCGACGAGCGTCGGCAGCGGCGGGCGCGGCACACGGTGGCGGCGGCTGCTGCTGCTGCGGGCGGCTGGCGGCGGGGTGGCGGGGTATTTAAGAAGGAGGGGGCACCCCCGGGCGGCGGCGGTGGCGCTGACCCGGACTCCGGCGGGAGTCCGGCTCGGCCACGCTCGGGCGAGGCGACGCGGACAAGTGGGCCGGCTGGGCCTTCGGCCCAGTTCAATCCACGAGAAAAGATTTTATTTAAATAAATTCCGCCGAAATTAAATATATCCTAAAAAATAAAATAAAACTCTAAAAATGCCAAAACAAATTTTCACCATCTAAATAAAATATTTAGGACGAGATGAACATTTTCTTGGCCCTAAAATGCAGTTTTGAAAAACGTGCAATTTTCCTAAATTCAAATAAAATAGTGAAAAACTCCGAAATAAAATCTTATTTGATTTTATTATTAAATCCTTAATATTTCTTTATTTTTGGAAAGTCATTTTATTCCCTCTCTTTTATTTTTGTAATATAAATATTTGAAGATAAAATAAATAAAATCAAATGATCCTATTTTCAAAATTTGAGAAAACTCAAATATGAAAATAACGAAATCTCCAACTCTCTCCATGGGTCCTTGGGTTGCGTAGAATTTCTAGGATCAAGTCAGAATGCAATAAAATATGATATGCAATGATGATCTAATGTATAACATTCCAAATTGAAAATTTGGGATGTTACACCGATCAATACAATTCTAGCATGAATAATAAAACATTTATCATGAATAAGGAAATATAATAATAACAACTTTATTATTGCCACTAGGGCATATTTCCATCACTTTTTGTTCTATATATTAGATTTGGTGTCAAGTCAAACTTTGTAAAGTTTGACCAAATTTATATAAAAAATATCGACATCTACAACACCAAATATATATATATATATATATACTATGAAACTACATTTCATGATGAATCTAAAAATATTGATTTGGCATTGTGAATGTTAATACTTTTTTCTATAAGTTTGGTCAAAGTAGAGAAACTTTGACTTTCGATCAAACTTATATGCAGATTAAAAAGAACCGTAGGTAGTACTACCTATGATACACCCCCCTGTGGGAGGTTCAAAATAGCAGTGTATTTGTTTATTTATCTTAGGCCCCACATGTGACCAAATATAATTATTTATATATCTCTTTGAATTGTGGGGAGGAGTGTATTTGTTTATTAAGAAGGTTGTTGGTCCACATGTAAACTCATCACCAACTCCAAACCTTTATAAATAGGAAAGATATAAATGTATTTAGAAGTTATTTTTTGCGGGAAACGTATTTACATGGTTATTTACAACTTATAAAAGAAAACAAAAAAGATTGTAAAGGATCCTAGCTTCTAGGGGTATAAGTATTCTATCCAATCGGAGTGTGTGCAATAAAAGTAAGATCTCCCATCATATTTCTTTGCCATTGCCATATTTAGATTCTTATAATTGAAGTTCAAGCATTTTTCTGCCCTTAAATATTTTAGCACTCCAAGGTAATGGTCTCCATGTTGAAGGGTTTCTTGATCTTTGATTCTATTTTGCTAATTCAACTTCATGGCTAAGCCCCATGAGGTTATGTGGAATATTACATGATAGCTCCACTTGTTATTCTTTTTTATGGAAAAACGAGCATCCACGTCAATTTTTGTTAAAGAAACCACCAAATTTACAACCATGCAAATATGAAAACCAAAAGAAAAAGTGCGTAGACCAAAATAAAAGCAACATTTGATCTAGGGTAACATCACTTCCAGACTTTGCCTGCACTAAAGTCTACTGACATCATTCCAACAAGCACATCCGGAACCCAAGTTCAAACTGAGAGTTAAAACTTCAAAGAAAAAACACACCAAAGCCTTTTTGAATCTCACAATGGGGCCTCACGCAGCCCATCATCCGCCACTCATAGTTGTGCTATCCTTTCTTCTCTATGGAGTGCTTACAACAACTCTTTCCCCCTTCTTCTCAATGTTTTGTTTAGGCCCTCCGGTTTTTGTTGCCATAAGTTTTTATTACAAGCAAACAAAACAAGATGTAATGTTGCAAAGTTTTTTCACAACATGTTTACACACAATAATTTTCATTTTGCAACAATTTTCGTGCAAGCGGGAGCAAGAGTCTGTTGACCACCTTTTCTACAAATGCCGCTTCTCTATCCTCCTCTGGGGATTAGTCAAGGACTGGCTGCAACTGGTGAGCATCGATACTTCCTCATGGCGCATCTCGGACAACATCGAAGAGTGGTGGGTGGGCCTCTCCGACACATCTACCCCCAACATGAAGGCAATGGCCTCGTTCACCATGCTCGTCGCCTGGACCATTTGGAACGAGAGGGTTGCGCGAGGGTTCCATCAGAAGAGTGCTCCACCGATGGTCCTACTTGCCAATATCAAGAAGGAGGCCACACTTTGGGTAATTGCGAGTGCTAGAAAGTTGAGATACCTAATGACGCAAGAGTAGTTGGTCACTTTTATTTCGGTTGTTGCGGCGCTATATGTGTTGTAACATGAACATAAACTCTATTCCTCTTATTTAATGAATGAGGCAAATCTTTTGCCTCTCTTAAAAAAATGCATGCCTATTTTATGGGGACAAGAGCATATATTAGCTAGAAATAGTGACACACTCAAAGTCGCCTCAGCGATCTCATGTGTGAAATTTCTCGTCCACACAATGGTTCTTCCATGCAGTCCACCTTGCTTAGCTAAGTTTAAGAAAAATTATATCCAATTCCCCTAATCAACTCATGGCTCAGACTCATTGTGCGCACCTGGGGATTTAATGCTCACCGATTAGACCCTTGCAGGCTCCTCTTCAACCACATCCAACAAGATGTCATGGTCTGATCCTGTTCTCTTTGGCGAACACGCATGAACACATATGAACTGTTACCTCGACACAAGGAAAAACATGACGTGGGAATCCAACATGGGAAAAACTTACCTTCTGCCGGCCAATCTCGCGCCCACGTCCGCCGGCTCCATGTCCGTTGGATCGTCTTTTGATCCAACGGCCGATAGCACCCTGCACTCACACGCATGGGTCTGCAGCTCAACTGCTGTTTCAGAAACACTTTCTGCAACTGAGAGCGTGTTTCAAAGCTCTGTTGTGGTTAGATCCAGCAGCGGAGAGGCGGAGCATGGTGCGGCTGGGACAGAGGCGGTGGCTAGGCAAGCGCAGCAGACCAGCCGCGCTGGACGATGATGGCGCAATATGAGGTCGCTGACGGCTGCACAAACAGCAGGTGGGCATCCTTTCCCCGCTAGATCCACAGCCTTTTCCCCCATTCCTACAGGTGCAAAATTAAGGGAGGGATGCAGTGGTGGGTGGTGGTGGTGTTGCCCCATCGCGCTGGTGGGCGGGGGTGGTGGTGCCCCGTCGCATTGGTGGGCGGTGGTGGTGCCCTGTCGCGTTGGTGTGCTCCCCGGTAGCGGTGTGCGCGCTTCTGCAACAACATGGGCAGTGGTGCTACTGCTCTGTTGCGGTTGGCAGTGGCGTGCTCGACGTAGGCAATGACGACGGCGTTTCTGCACACTTTTTTCATTTGCAAAACTTTCTTTAACATTACCTATGTTGCAAAACTTCTTCCACAACATCACTGTTGTTGCAAAAAGAAAGACGAAGGAAAAAATCTGCAACACGACCTATGTTGCATAAAAAATTCCACAACGCGACCTATGTTGCATAAAAAATCCGCAACCCGACCTATGTTGAAAAAAAATCCGCAACACAACCTATGTTGCAAAAAAAATCTGCAACACAACCACTATGGAAATGTTGTTTCTGCAACAAGGTCTTTGTTGCAAAGGTAGAAGAGCACGTTTAGCGACTAGATTGTGTTAAATTTGACGGCTTGCGAGGTGGCGGATCTTTTAAAAAGATACGTCGACCGACGCGTAGCAGCCCCCATCCAACATAGCACTGCCACTTTGTGTAAAGAAAATAAACAAGTTTACAAATTCCTAGAAAAAAGGAAAGCCCCTATTTTCCCATGGTATGTCCAAAAAGCCATACCCACCACATTCTACTGGTCAAAACTATTTTCTCACACATAGTCTTTGAACCATTCATGTAATAATAAATTCTCATAATAATAGTGTGTCTGCTTTTCATAATAATAATCTGTATTTTCTTAAGAAAGTGTAATTTCGTACTCCTAAGGCGCTCTTCAAATACATAAATTTCACAGCGCAAAACAGCCAGATTTCAGACAACTTCCAGCAATCTCACTCTACTACTCTGTATGTTTTTCTTGTTCTTGTTCTCGAGTGGCAAAATTTCGTGTTTTGACCCTTTTTGCATACAAATTTAGGATCTGACCCCGGTTCAGAAAAATTTCATGATTTGACCCTTTTTCCTACCGCCAGGGCCTCTGGCGGTAGGGTTATACGGCCTACAGCCAGGGCCCCTGGAGGTAGGGTACTAGTCCACGTCAGCTCGCGAAAACGGCCGCCGTCCCCCTCCGTCGCACCCTACCGCTAGGGGACCTGGTGGTAGGCTATATAACCCTACCGCCAAAGCCCCTAGCGGTAGGGTCCGGGCAGTTATTTCCCCCGAGACCCCGGCGCCCCTGCCCATCTCCCCACCCCCTCCCCCCTCCCCCCCCCCTCCCCCGTCGGCAGTTTCCATTTTCTCCCCCAAGTCGCCCCTCTCTCCCTCTCTCATCTCCTCCACTCTTCCCCTCGGATTTTCACCGATTCTTCACTGTTTTGGTGGATTGAGATGGCCCCGAAGAGAGAATCGTAAGCTCATCCGATCCCTCCAATTAGTTTTTGCAAACTTGCTTCCGATTCGACGCATTATTTGCTCGAAATCCCTCATTTTTTTGAAATTAGATTGGATTTTTTTTTCACCTAAGATTGTTTTAGCTTGATTGTAGTTCTAGTTCTTAGTTCTTTACTAAGTAGTGGTAATGAATATTAACTCTAATCAATAGTTCATATGTTAGTGTGAAGATGAACCCTAGTTCATAATTTTTTTGAGGAATTGATTGTAGTTTGATGAAGCATATTGATATGATGATATGAAGATGTTGGAGGATTTTTTTTGTTTACAAATATGATGATATGATGCATGTTGGAGGATTTTTTTGTTTAAAAATATGATGATATGATGCATGTTGGAGTGATGATGCATTTGATATGATGATATGAAGATGTTGTTTGGAGATAATACATTGAAGATGATTGTTGGAGGATTTTTTTGTGATATGATGCATGTTGATATGATGCATGTTGGAGGATTTTTTTTTATATGAGTGATGTTGATATGATTTGATCCATCATGGTGATATTGATGCATGGTGATATGATGCATGGTGATATGATTTGAATTTTTTTTGTGATATGATGCATGGTGATATGATTTTGATATGATGCATGTTTATGTATGCTTATGCTTATGATGTTTTTGTTTATGAAATTTTATTAAGGCGGCCACCTCTTGCGGACAACATCGGCCCACGGTACTGCATGCTTGACTACGCATTCGACAAGGGTCATCGTGCATGTTTCATAGAGAACGAAGAGGTAAGTAATATGAATGAAATATTGATCAAAGTTTTCTAATTGATGAAAATAATTTCCTAACTTTTGGCGTTCACTTTTTGGCATATGCTCCAGCCAGTGCGCATGAGGGGTCACGGGGTTCATGGGAATATGGACTACGATGAGCGCTACGTGCCGTTCTTCAAGAGAGCCCAGTTGTTGGGTTTCGTGTTGCAGTTCAAGCGTCAGTCGCCGACGCTTGTCCACGCAGCTCTGATAGCTCTGATTGACCGGTGGCGACCGGAGACCCATTCTTTCCATCTCCCATGCGGGGAGATGACGGTGACCCTCGAGGATTGGTCAATGATTACTGCCATGCCGCTCGAGGGTCATGCATTGACCGGGTGAGTGGAGAGGACCAACTAGTAGGAGAGGGTACCACCCTCATCAGCGGCTGCCCCGAGGCTAAGGGTAACCGTACATCTGATGTGCTGTTGTCCTGGCTCTCGGAGCACCGGAAGACATGCCCCGAAGACGCCGATGAGACGACTGTGGAGTGGTACACGAGGGCCTACCTGTGGTATCTTCTCACGGAGGTCGTGTTTCCAAACGCATCTGGGAACTCTGCCAACTGGTCGTATCTGTTCTTCCTAGCCGACTGGGATGCAGGGTATAGTTGGGGGACCGCATCTCTTGCCTACCTATACCTGTACAGTTGGGGAACTCCCAAAGTATGTCCATGATATTTTGTTATATTTGATCCTCATTTGATTTTTTTTCAGCTTGACGACGCAACACAGAGGACGGGAGACAAGCTCAATATGGGTGGCTTTGTCTGGGCCTTCTCCATTTGGATGTGGGAGTGGCTGCCGGTGGGGCATCCTGAAAAGCTGCCAAGACGCCCATGGGGTGCCTATAGCAAAGATGGCGACGAGCCTCGACACCCCACGGTGGTTACGAGTGGGACGTTGTCAAACTCTACACGGGCCTAAACAAGACTTCGTACAAGACTGAGGGAGTCCCGGAATAGGGGGTGTCCGGATGACCGGACTATGACCTTTGGCCGGACTCCTGGACTATGAAGATACAATATTGAAGACTTCGTCCCATGTCCGGATGGGACATTCCTTGGCGTGGAAGGCAAGCTTGGCGATACGGATATGTAGGTCTCCTCCCATTGTAATCGACTCTGCGTAACCCTAGCCCTCTCCGGTGTCTATATAAACCAGGAGGTTTTAGTCCATAGGGCGAACAACAATCATACCATAGGCTAGCTTCTAGGGTTTAGCCTCTCTGATCTCGTGGTAGATCTAATCTTGTACTACCCATATCATCAATATTAATCAAGCAGGAGTAGGGTTTTATCTCCATCGAGAGGGCCCGAACCTGGGTAAAAACATCGTGTCCCTTGTCTCCTGTTACCATCCGCCTAGACGCACAGTTCGGGACCCCCTACCCGAGATCCGCCGGTTTTGACACCAACATTGGTGCTTTCATTGAGAGTTCCTATGTGTCGTCATCTTTAGGTCCGATGGCTCCTTCGATCATCAACAACGATGCGGACCAGGGTGAGACTTTTCTCCCCGGACAGATCTTCGTATTCGGCGGCTTTGCACTGCGGGCCAATTTGCTTGGCCATCTGGAGCAGATTGAAAGCTACGCCCCTGGCCATCAGGTCAGATTTGGAAGTTTGAACTATACAACTGACATCCGCAGAGACTTGATCTTCGGCAGGTTCGAGCCACAGCCAAGCGCGCCGCACTGTCACGATGGGCATGATCTAGCTCTGCCGCCAGACAGTGCCCTGGAGGCCGCACAAGTGTCCGCTCCGACCCTTAGCTCGGAGCCGACTGCGCCGATCGAGGACGGGTGGCTGGACACCGCCTCGGGGGCTACTATCTCTATGGCGATTGAGCCGAACACCAACCCTGTCCTTTGCGAAGCTTGTGACTCCAAGGTGCCGGACTCCTCTCCAGACTCCGAACCTTCCGCGCCCCTGCCAATCGAATCCGATTGGGCGCCGATCATGGAGTTCACTGCCGTGGACATCTTTCAGCACTCGCCCTTTGGCGACATCCTGAATTCGCTAAAGTCTCTCTCTTTATCAGGAGAGCCCTGGCCGGATTATGGTCAGGAAGGTTGGGATGCGGACGACGAAGAAATTCAAAGCCCACCCACCACCCACTTCGTAGCCACTGTCGATAATTTAACCGACATGCTCGACTTCGACTCCGAAGACATCGACGGTATGGACGACGATGCAGGAGACGACCAAGAACCAGTGCCTACAGGGCACTGGAAGGCCACCTCATCATACGACATATACATGGTGGACATCCCAAAAGATGGGAATGGCGATGGAACAACGGAGGATGACCCCTCCAAGAAACAGCCTAAGCACCGGCGTCAGCGGCGCCGCTCTAAAATCCCGCCACAACAAAAACGGTGATTCCAGCACGGGAGACAATAACACCCCAGAAAGTGCCGAAGACAACCCCCTCCAGCAGGATTCAGCGCAGGAGGATGGAGAAGCCAGCCCTCATGAGAGAGCGGCAGACAGAGAGGTAGAGGATGATAATTACATGCCTCCCTCCGAAGACGAGGCAAGCCTCGACGACGACGAATTTGTCGTGCCTGAGGATCCCGTCGAACAGGAGCGTTTCAAATGCAGGCTTATGGCCACGGCAAGCAGCCTCAAGAAAAAGCAGCAACAGCTTAGAGCTGACCAAGACTTGCTAGCTGACAGATGGACTGAAGTCCTTGCGGCCGAAGAGTATGAACTCGAACGCCCCTCCAAGAGCAACCCAAAATGCAGGCTGCTACCCCGATTAGAGGAGGAAGCACCCAAACCTACATCACCAGCGCATGATGCGGCTGACCATCCACCTCGTGGCCGCGACAGAGAGGCCTCTCGGCCCTCCACTCAAGCCGCACCCCGGCGTCGCTCAAAAAGTACCAAGGCACGGGGAAATGCACCAGACCTGTGAGATATATTGGAGGACAAGGCAAGGCAAACAAGATAGATCTACGGATCGCATGGGCGCCTCACTACATGTGACGATAACCGTCAATGCCGGATACAGCAAATCCGGCCGAGCCGAACACAGCAGACAAAGCTCATTTGAGCTATGTCGTGATATAGCCCAGTACAGGGGCGCCGCACACCCACTATGCTTCACAGATGAAGTAATGGATCATCAAATCCCCGAGGGTTTCAAACCCGTAAACATCGAATCATACGATGGCACAACAGATCCTGCAGTATGGATCGAGGACTACCTCCTTCATATCCACATGGCCCGCGGTGATGATCTACACGCCATCAAATACCTCCCACTCAAGCTTAAAGGATCATCTCGGCATTGGCTTAACAGCTTGCCAGCGGAGTCAATTGGTTGTTGGGAAGACTTGGAAGCCGCATTCTTTGACAACTTCCAGGGCACCTATGTGCAACCACCAGACGCCGATGACCTAAGCCACATAATTCAGCAGCCAGAGGAATCGGCCAGACAATTCTGGACACGGTTCCTAACCAAGAAAAATCAAATCGTTGACTGTCCGGATGCAGAGGCCCTTGCAGCCTTCAAACATAACATCCGCGATGAGTGGCTTGCCCGGCACCTAGGACAGGAAAAGCCAAAATCCATGGCAGCCCTCACAACACTCATGACCCGCTTTTGCGCGGGAGAGGACAGCTGGCTAGCTCGTAGTAACAACATGACCAAGAGCCCTGGTAATTCGGATACCAAGGACAGCAACGGCAGGTCGCGTCGCAACAAGCACAAGCGCCGCATTAACGGCGATAATGCTGAGGATACAGCAGTCAATGCCGGATTCAGAGGCTCTAAACCCGGTCAGCGGAAAAAACCATTCAAAAGAAATACTCCGAACCCGTCCAATTTGGACCGAATACTCGATCGCTCGTGCCAGATACATGGCACCCCCGAAAAACCAGCCAACCACACCAACAGGGATTGTTGGGTGTTCAAGCAGGCAGGCAAGTTAAATACCGAAAACAATGACAAGGGGCTGCATAGCAACGACGAGGAGGAGCCCCGGCCACCGAACAATAGAGGACAAAAGGGCTTCCCCCTACAAGTGCGGACGGTGAACATGATATACGCAACCCACATACCCAAAAGGGAGCGGAAGCGTGCACTAAGGGACGTATATGCGATGGAGCCAGTCACCCCAAAGTTCAATCCGTGGTCCTCCTGCCCGATCACTTTTGATCGAAGGGACTACCCCACTAGCATCTGCCATGGCGGATTCGCTGCATTGGTTCTAGACCCAATCGTTGATGGATTTCACCTCACTAGAGTCCTGATGGACGGCGGCAGCAGCCTGAACCTGCTTTATCAGGATACAGTGCACAAAATGGGCATAGACCCCTCAAGGATTAAACCCACAAAGACGACCTTTAAAGGCGTCATACCAGGTGTAGAGGCCAACTGTACAGGCTCAGTTACACTTGAAGTGGTCTTCGGATCCCCGGATAACTTCCGAAGCAAGGAGTTAATCTTCGACATAGTCCCGTTCCGCAGCGGCTATCACGCACTGCTCGGACGAACCGCATTTGCAAAGTTCAATGCGGTGCCGCACTACGCATACCTCAAGCTCAAGATGCCAGGCCCTCGAGGAGTCATTACGGTCAACGGAAACACCGAACGCTCTCTCCGAACGGAGGAGCATACGGCGGCCCTCGCGGCGGAAGTACAAAGCAGCCTCTCAAGGCAATCCTCGAGTCCGGCTATTAAACGTCCGGACACCGTCAAGCGCGCCCGGAGTAACCTACAACAAGACCGCCTGGCACGTCCCGAGCACGCGTAGCAATGCGGCCCCAACCCCAGCCCTCGCGAAATTGCGAAACCAGTACTACGCGTACATAATTACGCTCTAGAAATACTATGGGCATAGGGGGAGGGGCACGACCATGGAAGGCCCAGAATGCGGCTCAACCGCACCAGGGGCTGCCGATTGTGTCATTCCTTTTTCTCTTACTTTCAGGACTCCTTTCTCAAGAAGCTCTGTCTGGCCGTAGAATCGCCGAACACACGATGCAACAGCCAGGGAAGCAGAAAGCTACGTCGAGTGTCCAGATGGTCTCTATAACGAGCAGTATACTTGTTTCACATATCATCCCGCAGCTCGCCCCTAGAGGGGGACATGTCAAATAGTCCCGTCCATTGCTTATCGCACTATTTGTATCATTCTGCTTTTATCGCAGCCTTTTTAAATAAACAATACATAGCTTTTTGCCTATTATTGCATTTTTTTATCTATATATGTTCACATATGACATGTTGCACCCGTACACTTTGGTACGGCCAAATACACCAGGGGCTTAAGTACCCCAAAATATGGTGTGATAAGTCCAAACACTTTCACAAGTTCGGCACCCCGAACTTATAGCATTATATGCATCGGCTCCGAATCATGTCTTGGGTCAATAGTTGGGTTTGCCCGGCTCCCATGTTTTGGTACCTTAGAACCACTGCGATTGTGCCCCGGTTGAGCTGAGTTAAGCACCTCAGTGGAGAAAGCTAAAACTGACCGTCATGATAGGGCGAGAGCCGGTCGCTGTTCGAGAGGTTTTCGAGTCCCTAAAGACTTATGCCGCTTAGAGCGAGGAGTCAGCTTTGTCTGGCCCAGGCGTGGATAGCGCCCCAAACTCGGTCTTCCGAATACCAGGGGCTTCGCCGAAATTTAAAATTATAGAATTCTATGGCTAAGTGAGAGTGTTCAAGCATTATAGTCCGGTTGCCTCGTTCATTGCATTGAGCGCCTCCCTCGAAGGACCCAAGAATGGGAAAAAGAGCGCTCAAGTTTATCCCGAACACCCCAGCACTCGTGGCATGGGGGCAGCAGCCGATGACTCGCCATCTCTCAAATTTAATAAACGGCCACACAGAAGGTAATATTTTAAATTCACAAGCGTTGCTTAGCGCATATGAACAAGTTTTCAGCGTACAGGATAACAAATGCGAGTTTACTCAAAAATTACATCTTTGGAACATTCACCCGCTATAAAGCGGGCACCCTTTAGGACGCCTACTCCTTGCCCAGCGGTGGTCTGTCCGTCACAAGCTTCTCAGCGTCCATCTTGCCCCAGTGCACTTTAGCACGGGCAAGGGCCCTACGGGCACCTGCGATGCAGACGGAGCGCTTGACGACTTCAATCCATGGACAGGCGTCCACCAGCCGCCTCACCAGCCCGAAGTAGCTCCCAGGCATGGCTTCCTTAAGCCATAGCCGAACTATGAGGCCCTTCATGGCCTGTTCGGCCACCTTATGGAGCTCGACCAGCTGCTTCAGCTGGTCGCTCAAGGGCACCGGGTGACCGGCCTCAGCATAGTGAGACCAGAACACCTTCTCCGTCGAACTCCCCTCCTCGGCTCGGTAGAACGCGGTAGCATTGGACACACTGCGGGGCAGATCTGTGAATGCTCCTGGAGATCTCTGGATTCAGGTAAGTAACAGATAATTCACTTTCACGTGCTTGCTTTGCATAAAGAATGCCTTACCCGCCGCTATCTTCTTCAATGCCTCAATTTCCTGGAGGGCTTTTTGGGCTTCGGCCTTAGCGGCCTTGGTGCTCTCAAGGGCCGAGGCGAGCTCGGACTCTCGAGTATTTGAGTCACGCTCCAAACTCTCGTGTTTTTCCACAAGAGCCTGGAGCTCTTGCCGCACCTCCGCCACCCGCGCCTCCTGCTTCTCTCGCTCGGTGCGCTCCGCGGCCGCATTGCTTTCGGCCTTGGACACCGCTTCCTTCAGGGTCGCCACCTCGTTCGTGGCCCCTGCAATACTCACGTTATTCCTGTCATTTTTGGCAACCACATCTTTTATATACTTCCATAAGGTATTACTTACCTTCCCTGTCCTCGAGCTGCTTTTTGGCAAGGCTGAGCTCGTTCTCGGACCGCTTGAGGCTCTGCTTCAATGCATTGACCTCCGCAGTCAGTGTGGCATAGGTCAGCAGCGCAGCCTGCATTCCCATATTAACATACCTATGTTAGACTCCTGCGTACATCTTTTAGATCCTCAGTTCAGCTTTTCTTTCCGAACACCAAACTGAGCATCAGGGGCTACTGTCTATGTGGTAACATTTTTAGATATCTTAAATATTTACCTCAAAGCCTGTTAGAAGGCTAGCACAGGCTTCAGTCAGCCCACTTTTGGCGGACTAAACTTTCTGGATCACCACACTCATAACAGTGCGGTGCTCCTCGTCGATGGAGGCGCCGTTAAGCGCCTCCAGCAAATTATCCGGTGCCTCTGGTTGGACGGAGGTCACCGATGTCGCAGTCTTGCCCTTCTTATGAAGGGGCTGCCTGTCAGACTCCGGAACCATTGAAGGTTCCGGTGTGGAGTCCGGCCCAGGGCCGGACTTAGAGCCCTTTGGGGTTTTATCCCCCTTGCGCCTGGAGTCCAGGAGGTTGCCTTGCGGCGCCTCCTGGACCACCTCCTCCTGGTTGGGCCCCTTTTGGGACCCCACCTCGGTGTCATCCGCAGCGCGAGGAGAGGAGGCAGCCGGAAGCGAGGTGCTATTCACGTCCGACGAATCCAGGGAGCCGCTCGTCGAAGCATCGAGCCCGTCTTTGGGCGGGCTGTAGGGTTATATTCGGCGTTAAGAGATTCTGTGCGGCAAATGAAACGCCATGAGTTATTCTGGTATCCGGACACTTACGATTTCACCAGGGGCTTAGCCCTCGGTGGCCACTCCTCCTCGCCGTCGTCGGCGTTGGTGGAGTAGTCCGGAGGGAGGGTCCTTCCCTTCTTGGACCCTCCGGCCTCCCCAGTTGGGGCGGCCTTCCTTTTCTTCTCTCCCCCCGCTGGGGGAGAGGCCTCTTTTCCCTCCTCCTCGTCTTCACGGGAGGAGTCCGCCTCGGAGTCATCAGATGATGAGTCCGACAACACCTGGCGATGGGAACTCCTTCGAGTTCCCGTGGCCTTCTTCTTGGCCTTCTTCTCCGGCACCACGTGAGGTGCCGGAACCAGCAGCCCCGTTAATCGGGCGTCTGCTGGGTCTTCTGGCAAGGGAGCCGGACAGTCAATCTGCCCGGACGTCTTCTGCCAGTCCTGTCAAAGGCAAGGGAGTTTAGATCCCGCATAGAGTCAAACTATGGAAAACAAGAGTCCCGTAAAGGGTAAAGTAGCTTACCTCGCTGGCTTGACGCTGCGAGCTGAATCCGCGATCTTTGGTAGCGGATGCAGGAGCCTCGGCGCCCTTGAACAGCACCTTCCAGGCATCTTCATGCGTAGTGTCGAAGAGCCTGCTCAAGGTTTGGTGCTATGCCGGATCAAACTCCCACAAGTTGAAGGCCCGTTGTTGGCACGGGAGGATCCGGCGGATGAGCATGACCTGGACTACGTTGACAAGCTTGAGCTTCTTGTTCACCAGGGTTTGGATGCAGGTTTGAAGTCCGGTCAGCTCTTCCGAATTACCCCACGTCAAGCCCATCTCTTTCCAGGAGGTGAGCCGTGTAGGGAAGCCAGATCGGAATTCGGGGGTCGCTGCCCATTTAGGATCGCGCGGCTCGGTGATGTACAACCACCCCAATTGCCACCCCTTTATGGTCTCCATGAAGGAGCCCTTGAGCCATAGGACGTTGGCCATCTTGCCCACCATGGCACCTCCGCACTCCGCTTGGCGGCCGCCCACTACCTTCGGCTTGACATTGAAGGTCTTCAGCCATAAGCCGGAGTGGGGCTGGATGCAGAGGAAGGCCTCACACACGACGATGAATGCCGAGATGTTGAGGATGAAATTCGGGGCCAGATCGTGGAAATCCAGGCCGTAGTAGAACATGAGCCCCCGGAAAAATGGGTGAAGTGGAAAACCTAGTCCGCGGAGGAAGTGGGTGAGGAACACCACCCTTTCATGGGGCCTGGGGGTGGGGATGAGCTGCCCCTTGTCGGGGAGCCGATGCACGATGTCGTTGGACAAGTATCCGGCCTTCCGCAGCTTTTTGATGTGCCCCTCCGTGACGGAGGAGGCCATCCACTTGCCTCCCGCTCCGGACATGGCTGGAGAAGATTGAGGTGGGATGTGCGGACTTGGGCGCTGGAGCTTGAGTGTGCGGAAATGGATGAGCAAAGGAGGAAGAAGGCATAGGTAAAAAGGTGGATCCTTATCCCCTTATATGGGCGGATGAAGCTATGCGTCCCCACCAGCCTGGTAAAACTCGCTTATCTCCCAAGCATCGTAATCAATGGCGCGGTTGGTTACCCACGCCCGTATTGATGAGAATCCCGGAATAAGGGGACACAATCTCTGCTTTGACAAGACGTGCCAAGGAAACCGCCTCGCTAAACGCACTGAGGTGGGACAGTAAAAACGATTCGAATAAAGGCTTGGCCGTGGTGTGATGTCACGCCACGGAATACGTCAGTAGATTGAATTTGTGTAAATATTATTCTCTCTACGGTGGTATGTGGAACTTATTTTGCAGAGCCGGACACTATCCTTGTGTTCAAAATCTTCTATGAAGTATTCGGAGGAGGAACCCGCCTTGCAATGCCGAAGACAATATGCGCGCCGGACTCGTCGTCATTGAAGCCTGGTTCAGGGGCTACTGAGGGAGTCCCGGATTAGGGGGTGTCCGGATGACCGGATTATGACCATTGGCCGGACTCCTGGACTATGAAGATACAAGATTGAAGACTTCATCCCGTGTCCGGATGGGACATTCCTTGGCGTGGAAGGCAAGCTTGGCGATACGGATATGTAGATCTCCTCCCATTGTAACCGACTTTGTGTAACCCTAGCCCTCTCCGGTGTCTATATAAACCAGGGGGTTTTAGTCCATAGGACGAGCAACAATCATACCATAGGCTAGCTTCTAGGGTTTAGCCTCTCTGATCTCGTGGTAGATCTACTCTTGTACTACCCATATCATCAATACTAATCAAGCAGGAGTAGGGTTTTACCTCCATCGAGAGGGCCCAAACCTGGGTAAAAACATCGTGTCCCTTGTCTCCTGTTACCATCCACCTAGACGCACAGTTCGGGGCATCCTGAAAAGCTGCCAAGACGCCCATGGGGTGCCTATAGCAAAGACGGCGACGAGGCTCGACACCCCATGGTGGTTACGAGTGGGACGTTGTCAAACTCTACACGGGCCTAAACAAGACTTCGTACAAGACCTACACCAACGAGTTGGACGCTTTGATGCATTGGCAGGTATATGAACTCGCTAAACACATTTCTCTTTGATTCCACTTTTGACCGAGAGTGTCAACTTACCACCGTATATGTAATAGGTAAATTGGTGGCCGTATCATGATCGAGAGTGGGACTTTGATCTGAATGTGATGTGCGATGAGGACCGTGGTCTCTGATGGTGCATCATGCCCATGATCTATGTGTACGCCGTCGAGTGGCACTTGCCACACCGCGTGGCCACGCAGTTTGGGATGTATCAGCATACCCCACCGGGCCAGCCCACCGATACCGGCGGCCATGCGCTCCACTTGTGAGTGCACGCGCTTGTTCTTCGTGCCCATCCATGAATTCATTGCGTTCGACTTTGTTTGATGTTTCTTATTGCTAATGCCTTGCAGGATGAGCCGACAGAAGAATCGGTCGATCACAGACTGGGGAGAGCATCATAAAACTCATGTGACGGAGTGGAACTGACGGAGGTACAAGAAAGACGGGGAGAGGAGAGTGACTGACTGGAATGCTTACGTGGAGCGACACATGAAGTGGTACGATGATGGCCAGAAGCACCGTCTTCGTCTCAGGCCTCGGTGGACAGCGAAATAAATCGTGGAGCTGGAGAGGGATGACTGTCGGTGTCAAAACCGGCGGATCTCGGGTAGGGGTTCCCGAACTGTGTGTCTAGGCGGATGGTAACAGGAGACAAGGGACACGATGTTTTACCCAGGTTCGGGCCCTCTTGATGGAGGTAAAACCCTACGTCCTGCTTGATTGATATTGATATTGTGGATGTTTACAAGAGTGGATCTACCACGAGATCAAGGAGGCTAAACCCTAGAAGCTAGCCTATGGTATGATTGTAATGGTTGAGGTTGTTTGTTGTCCTACGGACTAGAGCCATCCGGTTTATATAGACATCGGAGAGGGCTAGGGTTACATAGAGTCGGTTACAATGGTAGGAGATCTACATATCCGTATCGCCAAGCTTGCCTTCCATGCCAAGGAAAGTCCCATCCGGACACGGGACGAAGTCTTCAATCTTGTATCTTCATAGTCTTAGAGTCCGGTCGATGATGATAGTCCGGCCGATGATAGTTCGGCCAATGACGGTAGTCCGGCTATCCGGACACCCCCTAATCCAGGACTCCCTCAGTAGCCCCTGAACCAGGCTTCAATGACGATGAGTCCGGCGCGCATATTGTTCGGCATTGCAAGGCGGGTTCCTCCTCTGAATAATTCATAGAAGATTGTGAACACCAGGATAGTGTCCGGCTCTGCAAAATAAATTCCACATTCCACCGTAGAGAGAATAATATATACACAAGTTCAATCTGCTGACGTTTTTCGCGGCATGACATCCCACCACTGCCAAGCCATTACTTGAATCGTTTTTTATTTTACCACCTCAGCGCATTTAGCGAAGCGGTTTCCTTGGCACGTCTTGTCGAAGCAGAGATCATGTTCCCCCTTAATCCGGGATTCTCATCAATACGGACGTGGGTAACCCAACCGCGCCATTGATGGTGGCGCTTGGGAGATAAGCGAGTTTTACCAGGCTGGTGGGGGACACATTCGTCCGCCTATATAAGGGATAAGGATTCACCTTTTCACCTACGCCTTCATCCTCCTTTGCTTATCCATCTCCGCGCACTCGAGCTCCAGCGCCCAAGTTCGCGCATCTCGTCTCAACCTTCTCCGACCATGTCCGGAGCGGGAGGCAAGTGGATGACCTCCTCCGTTACGGAGGAGCACATCGAAAGACTGCGCAGCGCCGGCTATCTGTCCGGCGATATCGCGCACCGGCTGCCCGACGACGGGCAGCTCATCCCCACCCCCAGGCCCCATGAGAGGGTAGTATTTCTTCCCCACTTCCTCCGCGGACTGGGCTTCCCATTGCATCCCTTTGTCCGGGGGCTCATGTTCTACTACGGCCTGGATTTCCATGATCTGGCGCCGAACTTCATCCTCAACATCTCGGCGTTTATCGTCGTGTGCGAGGCCTTCCTCCGCATCCAGCCCCACTTCGGCTTGTGGCTCAAGACCTTCAATGTCAAGCCGAAGGTAGTGAAGGGCACTCAAGCGGAGTGCGGAGGCGCCATGTTGCGCAAGATGCCCAACGTCCTTTGGTTCGAAGGGGCCTTCGTGGAATCCGTCAAGGGATGGCAATCGGGGTGGTTCTATATCACCGAGCCGCGCGACCCTACGTGGGCGGCGGCCCCCGAGTTCAGATCTGGTATCCCCACGCAGCTCACCTCCTGGAAAAAGAAGGGCTTGCTGTGGGGTAGTTCGGAGGAGGTGACGGGACTCCAAGCCTGTATCCAGAAGCTGGTGAAGAAGCTCAGGCTGGTTAATGTGGTCCAAGTCCTGCTCGTCCGCCGGATTCTCCCATGCTAAGAGCGGGCATTCAATCTGTGGGAGTTCGATCCGGAACAGCACCAAGCGTTGAGCGGGCTCTTCGACACGACGTACGAAGGCGCCTGGAGGGTGCTGTTTAAGGGCGCCGAAGCCCCCGCATCCGCGACCGAAGACCGCGGATTTCGCTCGCAGCGCCAAGCTGACGAGGTAAGTGATTCTACCCCTTACGGGACACTTGCTTTTCATAGTTTGACTCTATGCGGGTTTTAATTTCCCCTTTTCCTTTGACAGGACTGGATGAAGAAGGCGGAGCAGCTCATCTGCCCGGCTCCCATGCCAGAAAACCCAGTAGACGCCCATCTAGCGAGGCTGCTGGTTCCGGCACCGCACGTGGTGCCGGAGAAGAAGGCCAAGAAGGACGCCACGGGTACTTGAAAGAGTTCCCGTTTTCAGGTGTCCGACGACTCCGAGGCGGACTCCTCCCCCGAAAACGAGGAGGAGAAAGAGGACTCTCTCCCAGAGGAGGGAGAGAGGAAGAGGAAGGCTTCCCCAACAGGGGAGGTCGAAGGGTCCAAGAGGGGAAGGACTATTCCCCCGGACAGCTCCGCCAACATCAACGTTGGCGAGGAAGAATGGCCTTCAAGGGCCAGGCCTCCGGCGAGATCGTAAGTATCCGGATTCCTGAATGGTTTATAATTTGTGTCACATAGCGTCCTTCTAATGCCGCATACTGCCTGCAATCCGGCTGATGATGATCTCCCCGCTTCATCGAGCGGGTCGTTGGCTCCGTTGGATGTGGATTCCATCCCGACGGCCTCCACCCCTCGCGCCACTGAGGACACCGAGGTGGGGTCCCAAGAAGGTACCCATCAGGGGGAGGCTCCGGAGGCGCCACAAGGCGGCCTCCCGGACTTTGCGCCGGACTCCACGTCGGAACCCGCAGTGGTTCCGGAGTCCGGCCGGCGGCCCCTTCGCAAGAAGGGCAAGACCGTGACGCCGGTGGCTTCCTTCCAACCGGAGGCGCCGGACAATTTGTTGGAGGCACTCCAGAGCGCTTCCGTTGAGGAAGAACACCGCACTATTATGAGTGCGGTGATTCAGAAGGTACAGCTCGCCAAGAGCGGGCTGACCGAAGCCTGCAGTAGCCTTCTATCAGGCTTTGAGGTAAGAAGTTAAAATATGCAATGTAATACTGCATAGACAGTAGCCCCTGATGCTCAGTTCGGTGTTCGGAAAGAAAAGCCGGACTGAGGATCTAAAAAGATATACGCAGGGTTGCTAAAAAGTTATGTCAATATGGGTTGCAGGCTGCGCTGCTGACCTCTGCCGCACTGACTGCGGAGGTTGGTGCATTAAAGCAAGATCTCGAGCGGTCCGAGCAAGAGCTTGGCCATGCCAAGAAGCAGCTCGAGGACAAAGAAGGTGAGTAACACCACTTTGAATAGTTACCTTACAGAAAAGGATTTAGGTTGCAATAAAAGAATAACAAGGATAACATGGGTACTGCAAGGGCCACGAACAAGGTGGAAACCCTGAAGGAGGCCGTGTCCGCGGCCGAACGCAGTGCGGCCGCGAAACGGACAGAGCGAGAAAAGCAGGAGGCGCAGGTGGCGGCGGTTCGGCAAGAGCTCTAGGCTCTCATGGAAAAGCATGAGAGTTTGGAGCGTGACTCAAAGACTCGAGAGTCCGAGCTTGCCTCGGCTCTCGAAAGTGCCAAAGCCGCCAAGGCCGAGGCCCATAAGGCCCTTCAGGAGGTGGAAGATGTGAAGAAAATAGCGGCGGGTAAGGCATTTTTCATGCAAAGCAAGCATGTTAATGTAAACTACCTGACACTTACCCGAATTCGGAGCTCTCCAGGGGCGTTTGCAGATTTGCCTCGTAGTGTATCCGATGCCGCCGCATTCTACCGTGGTGAGGAGGGAAGCTCAACGGAGAAGGTCTTCTGGTCTCAGTATGCTGAGGCCGGCCATCCGGTGCCCCCTAGCGACCAGCTGAAGCAGCTGGTCGAACTCCACAAGGTAGCTGAGGAGGCCATGAAGGGCCTCATAGTTCGGCTGTGGCCTGGAGAGGCCATGCCTGGGAGCTACTTCGGCCTCGTGCGGCGGCTGGTGGATGCATGCCCCTGGGTGGAGGTCATCAAGCGCTCCGCCTGTATTGAAGGTGCTCGTTGGGCCCTTGCCCGCGCAAAGGTGCATTGGGGCAAGCTGGATGCGGAGAAGCTAATCACTGACGCGCCACCAGCGGGCAAGGAATATCGTACGCCCGAGATGTACTATAGGACTGTCCTGAAGGGTGCCCGCAAGATTGCGGATGAGTGCCCCCGAGATGTAATTATTGAGTAAACTCGCTATGTATTATCCTGTGCGCTGAAAACTTTGTTCATATGCGCTAAGCAATGCTTGTTTAATTTAAAATATTACCTTCTGTGCGGCCGTTTATTAAATCTGAGAGATGGCAAGTCGTCGGCTTCATCCCCCACGCCGCGAGTGCTGGGGTGTTCGGGATAAACTTGAGCACTCTTGTTCCCATTGTTGGGTCCATCTAGGGAGGCGCTCAACACAACGAACAAGGCAACCGGACTTATAGTGCTTGAACACTCTCACTTAGCCATAGAATTCTATAATTTTAAATTTCGGCGAAGCCCCTAGTATTCGGAAGACCGAATTTGGGGTGCTATCCACGCCTTCGTCGGATATTATCCGGAACTTCGCTCGAAGCGGCGTAGGTCTTTAAGGACCCGAAAAAACCTCTCGAACAGCGACCAGTCTCTCGCCTTATCATGACAGTCAGTTTTAGCTTTCTCCACTGAGGCGTTAACCCGGCTCAACCGGGGCGCAATCGCAGTGGTTCTCCCAGTGCTACCTTAGCCGATAGAACGGAATGTAAGGTGCCAAACATGGGAGCCGGGCAAACCCAACTATTGACCCAAGACATGATTCGGAGCCGATTCATATAATGCTATAAGTTCGGGGTGCCGCACTTGTGAAAGTGTTCGGACTTTATCACACCATAATACGGGGAACATAAGCCCCTGGTGTATTTGGCCGTACCAAAATATACGGATGCAACATGTCGTAAATGAACATATATATAAAGTAATGCAGTTATGGGCAAAAAGTGCTGCATTTTATTCAAGAAGGTCTGCTATGAGTGCGGAATGATACAAATAGTGCGGAAAGCAAGGGATTGGACGAATTAAAGGCGTCTCCCTCCAGGGGTAGGCCGCAGAATGGTGTATTTAACAAATTTAATGCTCGTAATGGAGACCACCTGAGTGTTCGTCGCAGCCTTTGTCCCTCCCTGGCTGTTGCATCATGAGTTCGGCAGGTTCGCCGCCGGACAGAGTCCTGTATATATAAAGAAGAGAAAAATAAAAGATAAAAAGAGTGAGACACTTGGGAGCCCCTGGTGTGGTCGAACCGCACTCTGGGTCTGTTGTGGTCGTGCCTCTCCCCCTATGCCCATGGTATCTCCAGGGCGTAATTATGTACGCGGAGAGTTTGTCTTGCAATTGTGCGAGGGCTGGGGTTGAGGCCGCACTGCTACGCGTGCTCGGAACGTGCCAGGTGGTCTTGGTTGATGTTGCTCCGGGCGCGTTTGGCTGTGTCCGGTCGTGTAACGGTCGGACTCGAGAATTGCCTTAAAAGGCTGCTCTGTACTTCTGCCGCGAGAGCCGCTGTATGTTCCTTCGTTCGGAGGGAGCGTTCCGTGTTTCCATTGACCGTGATGACTCCACGAGGGCCTGGCATCTTGAGCTTAAGGTATGCATAATGCGGCACCGCGTTGAATTTTGTGAACGCAGTTCGTCCGAGCAGAGCGTGATAGCCACTGCGGAACGGGACTATATCGAAGATTAACTCCTCGCTTCGGAAATTATCCGGGGATCCGAAGACCACTTCCAGTGTGACTGAGCCCGTACAATTGGCCTCAACACCTGGTATGACGCCTTTGAAGGTCGTCTTTGTAGGTTTAATCCTTGAAGGGTCTATGCCCATCTTGCACACTGTATCCTGATAAAGCAGGTTCAGGTTACTGCCGCCGTCCATCAGGACTCTCGTGAGGTGAAAACCATCAACGATTGGGTCTAAAACCAATGCGGCGAATCCGCCATGGCGGATACTGGTCGGATGGTCTCTTCGATGGAAAGTGATCGGGCAAGAGGACCATGGGTTGAATTTTGGGGCGACTGGCTCCATCGCGTATACGTCCCTTAGTGCATGCTTCCGCTCCCTCTTGGGTATATGCGTTGCGTATATCATATTTACCGTCCGAACTTGAGGGGGGAATCCCTTCTGTCCTCTGTTGTTCGGCGGCCGGGTCTCTTCCTCGTCATCGCTATGTAGCCCCTTGTCATTGTTTTCGGCAATTAATTTGTCTGCCTGCTTGAATACCCAACAATGTTTGTTGGTGTGTTTAGCTGGCCTTTCGGGGGTTCCATGTATTTGACAAGAGCGGTCGAGTATTCGGTCCAAATTGGACGGGCCCGGAGTGGTTCTTTTAAATGGCTTCTTCTGTTGACCGGGTTTGGAGCCTCGGAATCCGGCATTGACTGTCGTATCCTCATTGCTGTCGCCGTTAATGTGGCGTTTGTTTTTGTTTTGACGCGACCTACCATTGCGGTCCTTGGTATCCGGACTGCCAGCATTTTTGCTGAGATTGTTGCTGCGAGCTAGCCAGCTATCCTCTCCCGCACAGAAGCGGGTCATGAGTGATGTGAGGGCTGCCATGGATTTCGGCTTCTCCTGTCTTAGGTGCCGGGCCATCCACTCGTCGTGGATGTTATGTTTGAAGGCAGCGAGGGCCTCCGCATCCGGACAGTCGACGATTTGATTTTTCTTTGTTAAGAACCGTGTCCAGAATTGCCTGGCCGATTCATCTGGCTGCTGGATTATGTGGCTTAGGTCATCTGCGTCCGGTGGTCGCACAACGTGCCCTGGAAGTTGTCGAGGAATGCGGCTTCCAGGTCTTCCCAGCATCCAATTGACTCTACGGGCAGGCTGTTAAGCCAATGCCGAGCTGGTCCTTTAAGCTTGAGCGGGAGATATTTGATGGCGTGAAGATCGTCGCCGCGGGCCATATGTATATGAAGGAGATAATCCTCAATCCAAACCGCGGGGTCTGTTGTGCCATCGTACGACTCGATGTTAACGGGTTTAAACCCTTCAGGGATTTGATGATCCATTACTTCGTCAGTGAAGCATAGTGGGTGTGCGGCGCCTTTGTATTGAGCAATATCGCGACGTAGCTCAAGAGAGCGTTGTCTGCTGTGTTCGGCCCGGCCGGAGTAGTTGTATCCGGCGCGACGGTATTCGTCGTGGGTCTTGGGGCGCCCACGTGATCCATAGATAGATCTGGATTGTCTTGCCTTGTCCTCCAATATGTCCCGCAAGTTCAGCGCGTTCCCCCGTGGCTTCGCGCTTTTTGAGCGGTGCCGGGATACGGTTTTGGTGGAGGGCTTACATGCCTCTCTGTCGCGGCCACGAGGTGGTCGGTCTGCCGTATTGTGCGCTAGTGCTGCCGGTTTGTATGCTTCCTCCTCTAGTCGGGGGAGCAACTTGCGTTTTGGGTAGCTTTTGGAGGGGCGTTCGAGTTCATACTCTTCGGCCGCGAGGACCTCGGTCCATCTGTCGGCCAGCAGGTCTTGATTAGCTTGAAGCTGTTGCTGCTTTTTCTTTAGACTGTTTGCTGCGGCCATTAGCCTGCGTCTGAAACGCTCTTGTTCGACGGGATCCTCAGGCACGATGAATTCGTCGTCGTCGAGGCTTGCCTCGTCTCTGGAGGGAGGTATGTAATTATCATCCTCGACCTCTTCGTCTGTCGCCCTCTCTTGAGGGCTTGCTTCTGCCTCCTCCTGCGCTGAATCTTGCTGGAGGGGGTTATCTTCGGCACTTTCTGGGGTGTTATTATCTCCTGTGCTGGAATCTCCATTCTTGCTGTGGCGGGATTTAGAGCGGCGCCGCTGACGTCGGCGCTTGGGCTGTTTCTTTAAGGAATCGGCCTCCGCTGCTTCTTCGCCATCCCCGTCTTTTGGGGTGTCCACCATGTATATGTCGTATGACGAGGTGGTCTTCCAATGTCCCGTAGGCACTGGTTCTTGATAGTCTCCGGCATCGTCGTCCATACTGTCGATGTCTTCGGAGTCGTAGTCGAGTACGTCGGTTAGATCGTCGACGGTGGCTACGAAGTGGGTGGTGGGTGGGCTTTGAATTTCTTCGTCGTCCGCGTCCCAACCATCCTGGCCGTAGTCCGGCCAGGGCTCTCCGGATAGCGAGAGATGCTTCAGCGAATTTAAGATGTCCCCGAAGGGTGAGTGCTAAAAGATGTCCGCAGCGGTGAATTCCATGATCGGCGCCCAATCGGATTCGACTGGCAGGGTCGCAGGAGGTTCGGAGTCCGGTAGGGAGTCCGGCACCTCGGAGTCATGAGCTTTATGCGGGACAAGGTCAGTGTTTGGCTCCATCGCCGTAGAGGTTGCAGCTCCCGAGGCGGTGTCCAGCCATCCGTCCTCGATCTGCACGATCGGCTCCGGACTATGGGTCGGAGCGGATTCGCGTGCGGCCTCCAAAGCGCTGTCCGGCGGCAGAGTTACGTCGTGCCCATCGTGACAGTGCGGCGCACTTGGCTGCGGCTCGGATCCATCGAGGATCAAGTCCCCGCGGATATCGGCCGTGAAGTTTAGACTTCCAAACCTGACCTGACGGCCAGGGGTGTAGCTTTCGATCTGCTCCAGATGGCCAAGTGAGTTGGCCCGCAGTGCGAAGCCGCCGAATACAAAGATCTGTCCGGGGAGAAAAGTCTCACCCAGGACCGCGTCGTTGTTGATTGAAGAGGCCATCAAGCCTATCGGTGACGACACAGAGGAACTCTCAATGAAAGCACCAATGTCGGTGTCAAAACCGGCGGATCTCGGGTAGGGGGTCCCGAACTGTGTGTCTAGGCGGATGGTAACAGGAGACAAGGGACACGATGTTTTACCCAGGTTCGGGCCCTCTTGATGGAGGTAAAACCCTACGTCCTGCTTGATTGATATTGATATTGTGGATGTTTACAAGAGTGGATCTACCACGAGATCAAGGAGGCTAAACCCTAGAAGCTAGCCTATGGTATGATTGTAATGGTTGAGGTTGTTTGTTGTCCTACGGACTAGAGCCATCCGGTTTATATGGACACCGGAGAGGGCTAGGGTTACATAAAGTCGGTTACAATGGTAGGAGATCTACATATCCGTATCGCCAAGCTTGCCTTCCACGCCAAGGAAAGTCCCATCCGGACACGGGACGAAGTCTTCAATCTTGTATCTTCATAGTCTTGGAGTCCGGTCGATGATGATAGTCCGGCCGATGATAGTTCGGCCGATGACGGTAGTCCGGCTATCCGGACACCCCCTAATCCAGGACTCCCTCAATGACCCCGAGGAGGAGGCCTACCAGACCGGCATCAGAGACCTGCACAATGGATTTAGGGAGTTTGCACCCCTCATCAACAAAGTGATAAGTTTAAATCGAGAGGTTCTATTTAAATTATTGTATTCGTCATCGTGACTGACTTATGCCGTTGCAGTCTGGTGAACTGAACAGATGCATCTTTGAAGCCTCAGATGCACTAGGTGATGCCCCCGGGAGCGTACAATCTGAGGACAAAATGAGGGGGACGATGAAGGTACAATTTCAGCCTCCTCGGAACAAATGCATCTTCTTCACTTGCAATCATAAACTTGATAGTTATTATGCCCTTGTTTCATTGTGAGTGCAGAAGTTCGTGAAGCGTTGTCGCAAGCTGGTAGGGCTGCTTGGGTGTGCTGGAGCTGGGTCAGTTGAAGTTCATCAGCCTGTAGCCACATAGGGTCACATCGCCTCATCGAGCCATGCTCCCTCGTCGTCTAGGTTTGTTGAGGAGGAGGAGGAGGAGGAGGCCACACATGAAGAAAGGGATGAGGAGGATGAGAGCAACGAAGAGGAGGAGTAGGATGAAGATTATGGACCTCCAACAACTCAATCATCTCAAGCACCTCAGCTGTCGAAAAGGAATCTGAAGAAGGATTTGCTAAGTCCGAACCCTTTCCAGAGACCGGTTCCTCGACGGTTCAAGAAGAACACTGAAGAGACTCGTTCAAAGAGGAACGGGGATCGTGCCTCCAAGAGCAAGAGGGGAAGGATGACTTAAATTCTGCTATTCGATACTTGGTTGTAGTTGAAAAGTCTAGTGGTTGTGAAACTATGTGTTTGCTATCTGAACTACTCCCTCCGTTCGGAATTATTTGTCTCGGAAATGGATGTATCTAGAACTAAAATACGTCTAGATACATCCATTTCTGCGACAAGTAATTCCGAACGGATGGAGTATGTGTTTGCTATTTGTGAAACTCCGTTGCTATGTGGAACTAAGTTTGCTATTTGAACTAAGTTTATGTGAAACTCCGTATGACATGTGTATGTGATGCCCAAGTTTAATTGTTTGAGATTTGTTATTTTGACTCTATATCATAGTTTGAGATCTGTTGTTTTTGAAAATAAGAAAGAAATTGAACTTAGAAATAGGCAAGACCCTACCGCCAACGACCTTGGTGGTAGGATCAGATAGCCTACCGCCAGCCCATATGGCGGTAGGTTGACCCTACCGCCAGAGCACTCGATTTTCTCGTTACAGAAGGTTTTTACCTCGAAAACCCACGCGGAGACGGCGGCCGTCCCCCTCCGTCGCACCCTACCGCCAGGGGCCTGGCGGTAGGCTGTATAACCCTACCGGCAGCCCCCCTGACGGTAGCAAAAGGGTCAAATCCCGAATTTTTTTAAATTGAGGTTGATCCTGAATTTGTATCAAAGGGTCAAAACACGAAATTTTGCCTTCTCGAGTAGTCTGAACATCGCAAGAAAAAAAGGAGTACGGGCCGTTGCCAAAACGGCTTCCGTTGGTTTTACCGTTAAACCGAAGCTTCTAATCCGTCCACGGCGCACGCTAGGGCGCCCAACTGGGCTACGAAACGGGGAAGAAGCTACACGTAAAGCATCCGTCCGTCCAGCCATCCCACCGCCGAATATTTTCACTACTTTATTCCCGGACACGCACGCAGGCGGCGCAACCGAACCTCCCCTTCAGCCGCGGAGGAGAAAAGGAAAATCCGAACTTTCGCCCCACAGGAATCGATTCCGGCGAGCGAGCAGGCGGCGGCGCCGGCGGCGATGGCGAGCGGCTCGTCCCGGCCCCAGATTCTCTGCGTCTCCTTCAACCAGGACAACAGGTACGTGCGGGAGCGGGGCGGCGGAGTATGCGCTCGCGTGCTCGATTCCGGCGGGTCTGGGGGAGTCGGATTCGCCGGAGGGGAGCTCTGATTCTGACCCTGGGTTTTCCCGGTGCTTTGTTTCAGCATGTTCTCCGTCGGGACCAAGGAAGGGTTCAAGATTTTCGATGCCCGGACCGGGAGGCTCTGCAACGACAACAGTAAGAGCTTCCCCCCTCATAGCCGTCCTTCACTCCGAGTCTCGGAATATCCAATTGTACTTACAACAAGTTGATTGTGTAGCTCCTAGTGTAAAATCGGTTACTTCTGCGTAGATGCTTATGCTGAACAATCAAGGTTGCTTTGTGCTTCCTGCCTAATTCATACTAGTTCTGAACACAATCATTGTGCATTGGTAGAGGGTAGAACCAGATAGCAATGCAAAATCTTTCTGTCAACGCGTTGTTCAGTGATTAAACCCTCGTAGGGAATAAATATCGCTCTATGCAATTTATCATAAGGAGTAAGGCGTCAAGCCGTATGTGCCTCTTCCGTGGTTGCAGAACTTGGAGGGCTGAATGTCGTGGAGCTGTGGTTTGCTACGAACCTCATCGCTATGGTCGGAACTGGGGAACAGGTATCTGACGCGCTCTTTTCCTCGTTTTCGGTTCGATTTGTTCCCTGCTGTGCGGTTGAAGTTCGACGAATCGATTTGTTCCCTGTTGTGCGGTTGAGGTTCGACGAATCGAGTTTTACATGGATGATGATGTCGTTGGTCCAAACTGCCTTTTGCAGCCTTCACGGTCCCCTCGCCGCCTTTGCCTGTTCAATACCATTACAGGCGCCTCGAAGAAGGATCTGAACTTCAGGAGTACAATTTTGGCTGTTCGGTTTAGTAGAACAAGGTACACCACCAATCCTTCTTGTCTAGAAGAGACCGAGTACCCTAGTGTTTCACTCACCTGTTACTAATTAGGTCTATCTCTAGTTTGCCTGAGCACATTTAAGACTGTTGTACATTAGTGATGACTATGTTCTTTATATATCCTGCAATTTGAGAAGAGAAGTCTAGCAGGTCCATTCTAATTAACAGTGCTGTCAGAGATGATGACGCTTAATCATATGCTTCTATCTATTCCTCGCAAAAAATGTAAAAGATGCTTCTATCCATTAGTTCCTGACTTCCTGTGATGACATAATTTTTTACTTGTGTAATTTTTGTATGACTACCGAGTTTTGGACCAGGGTTGTTATGCATGTTTTTTTCTCATTGAGTTTTATTATAAAAAAGGTTGTCACATTATGTGCAGGCTTATTGTTGTTTTGCAGGACAAGACCTTTATTTATGATCTAAACAGCACTCGTATCTTGGAGGAAATTGACACGGTACATAATCCTAAAGGTAAGCATCCTACCCAAAATTTTCAAACTGTGGCTCATTCTATTCCAGACAATTATTATATAGCTGAGGCTGGGGGCAAATCAGAAAGTACTTTTGAACTAGTTTTGCTTTGAAACAAAATTTGCTTCGCATATTTGCTGCTAACGTTGTTAACCTTAAATCCCAGGCCTTTGTGCATTTGCTCCTAATTCAGAATGGTGTTATTTGGCCATCCCAGCAAGCACATCAAAAGGATCTGCTTTAGTGTATAAAGCATCAGAACCTGAATTAATATGCCAGGTAATTCCCAGAAGGTTTAGTTCCTTCTGTATCATTTGCACAGCTGAGTAAACATTATTACGTTTACGGATTTACAGTTCTCCAAGTTCTGGATCTTTCTTGAGAGAATCACTGTAAAAACCAACTACTCATTGGTTATTTTGGATCTCATTGATTATTTTGAATCACTGAAAAGGCAATGGCGTGCAACTATGGTGGCATGCACCATTATTTATTCATATATATGTGAATTTTTTTTGGAACCTATTTTTTTCTGGAATATAGATCAGAATAGGGATACTTTCTAGACTGGATTTGTCTTCCTACAGTTTTCATTCAACTTTGGAGGCTTTAATCTCAACCCTAGTAATCTGAAGATATGTAGATGTCTTTCACTGATATGTTTTTCCTCTTTGTAATCAATCAACAGATAGACGCCCATGAGTCGCCATTAGCTGCAATGGCATTTTCTTCCAATGGCATGTACCTAGCAACAGCTTCTGAGAAGGGCACAATGATAAGGGTATATATCGTGGCACAAGCAACTAAGGTAAGATTATTGATCTTTGTTCTACCACCATGATAAGCACTCTGTCATTCTGCCTAATAATATCGTTTTAAATTCTTACATCAACAGTCGCATAGTTTTCGGCGGGGAGCATATCCATCAACGATTTACTCTCTCTCATTTGGGCCGTGCATCGATCGGCCTGATGTTCTTGCTGCCACAAGTTCGTCAGGCTCTTTGCACATGTTTTTTCTTGACTCTGCCAGAAATGGAAGGTTACATTTCCTTCTTGGCTATTGTGATTCCTGAACCAACTTTTTTCGGGACATATTTTGACGTGCTTCACTTCTCAGGAACCAAACGAATAAATTACTCGGTTCGATAATTCCTGGATCCAAAGCAATTTCCGACGCTTTGGATCCAGCTAATCATCATGTTATTCACAACATCGCCCCTGCAGAAACCAAGAGGTGCATATAAGATCTTCTGGCTTTGTCTGACCCTTTCCCTATTCTTCCTGCTAATCTAATCCTTCTGAATTGCAGCTGTCTAGCAGTACATAGTGTAGAATACTCCCAAAACTCTTCCAAATTTCCGGCCGTGAGGTGAGAAATTCACACGCAGTTTCACACAAAATGCATGCTGCCATTTTATGCCTTCCAGTTCGTATTCATAAGCAATCATAAATTTTTGCAGGACTGTAGTCTATGTTGTAACTCACGATGGATACTTCCGCGAGTACACGATCAGCACCACCAAGTCAAACGAATCTTCGTGGGTTTTGGAGCGCGAGTTCAGCCTGCTGGATACCGGCTATACTTTGAAACAGAATGAACACCACCACGTGGACTGACTTTGTCGGTCTGCCGACCCCGTTCCTTCCACTGACTGATGTAAGTATCATGTGCAAGATGAGTGTATCCATAGGAAGACAGGCCTGACCTAGCAGTGGATCGGAGTGATCCAGTTTGACATAGTATAGCACAGGATAGGTGTTGATTAAAGCTTAATGTTGTGGGTGTAAATTACAGATGTAAACATATATTGCTCGTGTCACAAAAATTACTAGTAACACATGAGTTCCAGCGTGTTTTATGTGATTGGCTTGGGTTGGATTCATGATGACATGCAGTTCCGGACAGATTCACCAGTGCATTCTTTCATGGATACCAAATCCTACATCTTGCTGCTGCACCAAGATATCCTTGCATCAGTTGGTAGAATAGAGTACTCATACTCAGTGCCTATTTAGAACACAATGATTACACAGGAACCAATGCAATTCCGATAGGGGATAGAAAAGAGAACTCCCAGATCCCAAGGTGGTAATTCCCCTCTGCAATGAAATGGATCGACACGTAGTATTCCCCATATTTTATGCTCCTGGCATGGCATGATGCGCGCTCCGACAAAAAATCAGTGCCATATCATTTTATCTTTGAGGGGGCTACAGGAGGCCCGGTCATCCATTCCTCAGTGTGGATGCACAAAATTTGGTAACTGAACACTAAAAAAAAATAGCATCACTGTTTATATACAGATATAGTAACTCCAGCACTGCTGCCTTTGTGCAGGCTTGCAACCTACTAAGTATATCATCTTCATGTTGCTGTTTTCTTCTCTCCCATGCCGAAGTATAGCTACTTAAAGTCGATAATGACACATTCCTTTTGTTAACATGATAACCGGTCCTTAATCTTCACTGCGCAGCTTGAAGTTCAATCAGCAACAACCCCAACCACACTCACTCATCAAATCTGTCAAATAGAAGAATGTCAATGTGAACATGTGGAAAATTTGCCCCGATACAAGATCACGTGTGGGGTGAAATGTTGGTACCTGGGCTGCCTTTGCTTTGAGCCTCTGCACCTCATCCTGTGCACACAATAACCTGCAGTGCTCCAAACTTTCAATCCTGAGCTCTTTTCTTGTTTTTGGTTTAGACTATGGACAGATTAGATAAGAGATAATTACCGCCATTGTAGCTCCAGGACTTCATTGACCAGTTCCTTCTCCTTCTCTTGTGCTGCTTCCAACTGAAAATGTAGTCAGCGGGTTATACTATTCTTGGCATTTACCATCATAATAACAAGAGTGAGTGACTGAATAAAGTCAGCAGAGCCTTTCTTTCACGGTTCATCATATTGGCAGCTTAGTAATTTGAATAACTATCATCTATGTTTTGGGTGCTAAAATTTAGAGGTACCAGCCCACCAGGACCCAAGGACTTTGTGGGATCTTTGCAGTGTTCAGCAGATATTAATTTTAGCTACCCACAAAATTCCATGACACTGATTTTTAATTAGGTCGTGTTTCCGGAATTATCACTGCTGGAATTTTATATCTCAGCATTAATAGAAAGAATGGAAAATGAGACATGTTGAACATATAAAGTAATTTGGTTTTCTAGTTGGTCATGGCTTAATGGTGTCCAGTATTCATCGGCATTTTCCAACACAGGCATTGCTTTGAGTTTCATAATAGAGTTCCTGCCACTTTAACTAGAACCTGAGCTTACCATGGATCTATCTACCGATAAAGCTGATGATGGAGATGGGGAACGACTTAACGAATGCATCCGAACAGGTGAAATAGAATCAGAAATGTATAACTGCTTCATCGCATGAAGTATCTGTTCCTGCAAGTGAGGGGAAGACTAGCATCAACAGAGCAAACTTTTCATTCTTGGGAGGTTTTGTTTGTCAAGCTCATTTTCTGTCGTGAGTGCTGTATGGGTGGGGGATTTACCCTCTGAAGCAGATTGGTCTGCAAAACATTGTATAACTGGATGTACAAGGAGCCACCAATAATGCTTGAAGCAGCCTCAGCTGAAGATGGTATGCTTAATGCAGAAAGTTGAGAAATTGTCTGCATAACAACAAATATATGGTGTGAAACGAAAAGAAAGTTAAGTGTATGTTTTATGCATTACAAATGATCAACCACATTTGACAACTGTGATTGGCTAGTTCATGTAAAAGTAAACAGAGCTCAAACCAAGTTCTCGACCTTACAATGCAATGCATTCGGGTTATCTCTCCCCTTGGGTCGAGTTTTTTTTTCTTTAGTTCAAAGTTCAAACCCTTACCAGGGTTTTTAACAAATGGGGTGGTCTAATTAAAACCTATCATTACAAGGACTAACATGCATCAATTACTTTCGGATATTCAAGCTAAACCCAAGTAATCGTGCTGCTATTGCACATTTTGCAGTCACGTAAAGCAGTCTTTTACTGGGCCTTGAGGCAGGTTTTATTGCCAATTCCCTCTTGAGGACCAAGAGAGTTAAAGCAAAGACAATCAAACAGCTCTCCGGCACTCTGTACTGTTCATGGTGCGATTATTCTAAACTCTTTTTTTAACCTAATATTCTGCAGTCAATATATCAAATTTTTAAAGAGGTTATAATGATGTTTCCACATGGCTTAGGTCCCAACACAAAAGCTGCCGAATATACCAAATAGGGAACCACTAAGGTTGTTAGTCAGGAAACAATGGTTTTTTCTGCATTCTTTGAGCACGCAATATATATATGACTCCAGTCCCCAAACATGCACTGCACCAGTTCATGAACCAAAACAGATAAATGCCCATGAAACATGATGTAGGATAAAGACTAAAAACCTGCATGCTGTGAGACTTTTGTAGGCCAGGTGAGTGAGCCTGAAATTACAAAATCATGTCATCCTAGAGTTAACCAAACATGCACAAAGTATTATTAATGGTTTTCAGTTACCTTATCCAACTCGACATTCCCAGGTGTAACTTTAAAACGGCCTCTTTGCTGTATAAGTGGAGGTTTTGATCTATCATCATGTTCGTCAACATTTGATACTGCATTAAAGCAATAAACAGATGCCAAATTTTCATACTCATGAGAACTTATTCTGATTAGCCCACATTAGGTTAACCTATACGAACTGCAGGGATAAAACCAGCATGTTACCCAATGATTTAGGTGCCCTAGAAATAGCTTCAGGAGATGGCTCATCTGCTACTTGCAAGACCCCTCCACTACCCTTCTCACGGTTATGAATGTTGATTTGTGGCTTAGAGCTGAAAGAATTACATATGCAGTTGCACACTGTATCAAAATATGTCACGAGGAGATACAAGTACAGTAGTAATACTATGGGCAGCTTCCAGAAGAACACCATTAGGCCTGATTTGGAACACAAGAATTTGGTCCTGCATTCCAAACAAGGTCTAACAACAGATGGTAAAAAGTGGAACATCACTGGTTAATAGAACAGAAATTCCAATGATGTGGTCAAACTATTTAGCTTTGTGTTCCAGTTTGACGCAACGCCCTTTTTGGTAAATATAGCTTCCATATTAGTTATAGGGTCATGAATATGGATATAAAAAATAGTACAGCCATGCAGCTATCATATGAACAAAATAGTTATTATCAAGACGCTACTAATAAAAAATATACATTGAACTGCTAAGCCAGGCAAGCAACCTTTTAAAAACCACATCCCTATCAGTGGCACTGCTAACAAACTGAAACTTCATAGACATTGACTGTGAGTTGCAGAAAAAAATTCTTCAGGCACCAAAAGTGCATACCGAGAATCTCAAAATTTTATGTAACTATACAGGAAAGTAAGTTATGTTTATTCCCAGTGCATATGTAACGTGATAAGAAAAGTCTCTGTCAGCACTTGTGTGACCTGTATTTTCGTAATTGGTCAACTGTTTTTCGAGTTTGATTCTACAAGATATTGGCAATTTTGCCAACTGAAACTATGAAATACAATCATGATAAGACGGAACTGGTTCTAGAATACGGTTCAAATTACAGCAAGCAAAACATGTTTTCGTATACTTGGGAAAAAAGGTGATCCTTCAAGTTTAAATTTCATTCTGTGAAGTACAACAAACCTCTCTTTGGAAGAAAGAAAACCATCTGATGAGCAAGAACTGAAAGAACACTTCCTTTCCTGAAATGAGCTTGTTGGAATAGCATCCAAATCTTTCTCTTGCAAGTCCAAATCACAGCTTTCCATAGAGCTGTGTTTCCTGACATGGCCATTTACCAGTACTCCGTTAGAAGTTCCACATAGAGATGCCCTAGTAGTAGAAATAAGTGAAATCAGTTTTCTGAGGTGTGTCGTACAGGTGTACAACAGTGACATATTACGTAATTTCGCGATGTCATCACAAGAACTATTTGGCATAAAATAAGATATTATCATTTACAACCAACAATATGATTGAAGTAATTTCAGCCAAATTAAATCCATTACCTTGATAGACAAACAGACTGCTCGGGTGATGAAACAGCTGACTTATCATTGGCCATGACATCATTTTCCTACCAACTTTGCTTGGCGTTAGATGTAAGGAAAATTCTAGATTGGAAAACCTTACTTTCTACAGGAGCTAAAACTTACGATGTCAGTATCATACTTCATTGAAAAAAGAGATCCTTCGTGTGCTTGCTCCTGCAAGCTGGTGTCGAAGTCATAGATAGACGATATATCTGTATCTTTAGATGATATTGTGTCCTCACACTCTGAAATCTGTCAAAATATAAATAAGCTAAATTACTTGATGTGAAGTCAATGACTAAAGTGGAAATGAAAATGCTAAATGCCTACCAGTGAGGCTTGAGACTTCAGGTCATCAATGTCAAAGTTCCAGCTGCTGATACCCCTTTTGTATTCATCCTAGCAATGCAAGAGATACAAAGGATTGGATGAAAAACAATATAATGGTGACAATAAAGTAATCATCTCAGTGCCGAAAGGGTACAACAGAAATGACACAGATCTAAAATTCAAAACAATGATAATAGAGTTTTGGGTTGGCAACATTTGTTACACGTTACAGTGGGCCATTCCTGGTGATTCAGAGAGTGGGCAACACAGCTTACAAATTACAGTTCCCTGAACATGTGAAAATACACCCAGTCTTCATGTTAGTCAGCTCAAAATGCATATTGGACAAAAATCCATTCCCAGCCCTGACTTCCCTATGGTTAATAAGGATGCCACCATCAAAACAGCTCCAGCACTAGTGCTACAGGTATGACAAATTTCTCGACAAAACCTGCCTGTGGTACGGTGGTTAATCCAGTGGGAGAATTTGTCCCGAGGACGCAACTTGGAAAGATGCAGATTTTATCAATATATTCCCAGCATTCTTCCGTTCCACTACAGAAGGGTGGCGTGCTTCTTCATCAACGCCGTGAGGTCATATCGTATCTCAAGAAGGGGGCAATGTCAGGACAGTTCTCTAAAGACGCTGCACTAGCTTGGCAAGTTCAGTTAGGTGTAGCGCTTCCAGCAAAACGGTTCAACTTGATCAAACGGCTCAGATCACTCCTCGTTCTCAGTTGGACAATGACAGTCCGATCAGTTAAACCAGAGCTACTGTTCATTTTACTTTACCATTTCTTTACCACCAGTTTGCTGAAGTACAAAGTTGGCCTATATTCCACTACGAATTCACGTAGATCAT